>NC_143551.1:67400909-67703939 GCF_054136105.1 Typopeltis vanoorti
AAACGCTTTGCAGTGAAGCTGAGTTGACCAGTCTCGTACGGAGGTTGTGAAATTTTTTTATCCTGGGATGTCAGGATTTTTATGCATAAAAAACAGACAAACCTATCAAAGAACACACGAATGCAAGTATTATATACTGACTTTATAGCCCTCGTTGATTTGATGTAATATAAAGTACTCTATGAAGTGACAAATGAAAACAAACATCCATCCTCATTGACATATTAAGATTAGTGATTTGTTACTGCTATCCTATCATCCTATCAGCGGTCCTAACAGGAACTTAAGCGCCCACCACCTTTCCTAGTATTCTTGGACTTCTCAACCGCAACTCGAGGATAAGGTGGTTAGTCCTATGCTTCGCGGTGTGTCCTATGTCTGTGTTCACGGGGAAGGTTTGCCTGTTCTGGGGGACGAAAAACTTGAGTTTCCGAGGTGAAAAAAAAAAAAAAAAAAAAAAAAAAAAAAAAAAAAAAAAAAACCCTACCTCCGTATGAGACCGGCTACGTGACCTTTCGTCGATCTGTAACAGAAAGATACCAATAAGTATCTTTCTGTCGTTACACGTAACCTATAATGCAAACAAATATACCTGTTGAGTCGACTGTCCATCGGTATACTCTCAATGGCTTTGATTGAGACTTTGATTTAAAAAAAAACAAAAAAAAAACGACTGCATCACTCAAATAGATTTGGATTATCAGTTCATGGAAATACGCAGAAGGCCAACAACCAAGGAACGAAAGTGTATTCTTGGAGCAATGCGGATAACAGTCCAGATATATAAACCATAGCCGTTCAAAGAATCTACAGGAGTTCAAGTAAGTTTAGAAAACTACGTAAAGATCAGCGCATCTCTAATTATCCGAAACAGCCGCATATAATAAGCCAAACATCAACTATGGCAATCGACAGCGAAGACTACACTAACTTGAAGACCACCATCATTGGTCCAGGGGGGAGAGTTAGGAAGTCCGTGATGTGGAGCAACGAATCCCATTCTTTTCCAGTCGCACAAGCGAAGGCGAGTCTAATGGATACTTGTAGAACGCCAAAGTACATCGTCCTAACTGTTTGATGTGGTGATGGATGCGAAAAGGTTTGGGAGCGCCGATCTTTGCATGTATAGTGTCTGGAAGGAGGAATGCTAAAGAATAGGGTTGAAAAGGCAGTACATCTATTAAAATAGGCAGTCTCGCAAGGCACGTGCTCGCATCGGCACGACTGTAGACGGGACTATCATAAAGATGGAAGAAGATGTTGGAATTTGTTGGAAAATAGGCAAACCCACCATCGAATCTTGTTTCGTATTAAGACGTTTGTGCGAGGTCGCTAACAAGCAAAATCCAATCAATTGGCAAAAACACGAGTTAGATTGAAAAGTACTGCTTGCACTGAGCCAAAAAAGGGGAAAGGTAAACTAAACGGGTTAGGACTAGGGGGGGGGGGGGTAGTATGGTAATCAACACAAAAACGAAGTTGCCAATCTGCCGTTTCCAAATCTGTTTTCCCTGCATCGCTTCAAAGAGATCTTACGAAGGATTTTTCAACAGATTCTACAATAAAGCACTTCCTCACTCTACGATAAAATATTTTATTGGTATAATACGGCAATTAAAATAGTTAAGATAATTTAATAAGTAATACTTAAAGTGAATGAATAGTTAGAACAGTCATTAATAGTTAAAAGAGTTTTATGACTAGTGAAAGTGAATTAATAATTATGATTGCTATTAACATTAGTAAAGTTAGTTAATCATTACTAGTTAACATTAGGCAATAATTAACAGTTACGAATTATGATTACGGATTAAAGTAATCATAATTATAATTAATCGTTAATTAATTAACTATTAATAATGAACTTTGAATAGTAGTTAAGGAGATTGATTACTATTTACTGGCTTCAGACAGTAAAATCTTCCTATTCTTGTATGAAACCGTCTAACTCACCTTTAGTGTTCAAAAGCTCTGATAAAGGCCTTCGCATCAGAGGCTGGATTCGAACCCATAACATTCCCAACCACAGGACTTCGTCCCAATCGACTGAGCTGTGAAAACTCTTAGTTCAAATCTCGAATAGAATCTTGAATAGCGAATCTCGTCAGACAAATCGTCTCCAGAGAACACAGAAATGAGCCAAAATAATACGCTAGCCTTATTATAACCTTATTAGTCTTCGCTTGTAATTGTTTTAATTTATTACAAGAATTGTAATATATTCATTTGCGAATAAAAGCGAAAACGCATAAATAAAATCTCAGATGAATTTCTTAATTTTCATTTCAGTTTGAAATTTGACGATATTAAAATTCTTCAAGAGAAGCGCCCATCGAAAATTAATTCAAATGCCTCGACGTCGCCTACGAGAGAACGAGATACGTTGAAGGAACAATGTAATAGCGCAAGTGGAATGAGTCTTAATTTACAAATTAATCTTTAAAGTGCTTTAAATATTAAATACTTGGGCTTGCGTATATAATACATTGCTTTTCCAAATGCATAGCATCTATTTAGATTCGTTTAGTTGATCTGTCTGTCAATCATAACTTCGTTCTAGCTTCATAAATTTTATTGCAAATTTTGTGTTTTGGTAATACGTGTCTAACCATCACAATTTTGGTTGAAATAGGACCATATTTTAGTTCAAAATTAGGTTAAAACAAAATTATATCTATAACACGCATGCCAATAATGGCTGTAAGCTCAATTGTTGGCATAACCAATGACGTCACAATAAGGTTTGATGAAATCCACCTTTTCGATGATTGTTTAATAGTTTGCGTTTTCAAAAATCGAAACTTCATTTGTCGATAACATCATCGTGTTTATTTCTTTTTTTTTTTTTTTTAAGATAATATTCGAAGCCATTGCTACAGACAATTCCGATTCATCTCGAATGTATCGAGGGTACTTAGCGATTGACGACTTACAACTTGAGAAAACCGACAGCGAAAACTTGGAAAATTGTTTGGGTAAGTACATAAAACAATGACTCTAACATTGAGAACTTAAAAAAAAAAAAAAAAAAATTTGTAATCCAAGAAAATGAAATCTCATCTTCAAATTCTTCAGAGAATAGAAATGAACCTGCGGAAGTAAGTCCAATACATACATTTCTTGATAATTTTCGCGGATGACGTCACGAACGTGTTTGTTTTCTACCTTCTTTGTGCTTAATTATTCATCAACTCGTATGCACTTAATTTTTTTTTTTTTTTTTTTTTACTTCCTTGTTTTAACCACTTTCTTTTGTCTTCGTACGCGCATCTGTGACAAGATTTTTTTTATTTTCAACTGCAGCGCTAGTTAATATTGAATATAACCTTTCAACCCTTTCTGGAGTGACGCATTTTGAGATTAATCCAACTTATCTTGCAGATGTGACTTTGTACTTGTAGTGGTCCGTTAAATTAAAAAAAAAAAAAAAAAAAAAAAATTTCAGTTACAGTGACATTTTTATTCCTTCATAGATTTGACTTTCTTTAATGGCAATAAAAGCATGTCTCGTCGATACGTCTTGTTTTTTAACGTTTGGAATCTTTCCAACTATTCGCCCTGATTGTTTAGCGTATTCGCTCTTAAGCCAGAAGGCTCCAGGTTCGAATCCTGCTGTTAACATGGATTGTTTTTCACACACAAACACACTCCCAAGATGGACCTACCATTTGAAGGAGGGCTTTCTCCATCAACAAAATCCTACAGACTTGATAACCTCTCCCGTTATATTCACCCAACCAAAAGTTTGAATAATTAACATGATGGCCAACTCTGTTCTTGGATTGAAATCGTAATTTAGACTTTTATTTCCTAAGTTTCATATTCTTCGTATTAAACTGTTGCTACAACGATTACAAGACATATATTAGCAACACGCTGTAGTGGTTGGATATAATGGCACCAGAGGGCGCCAGTGCACATATAGATTATGTGAACTTATACATTTCACTCAGAAAGGTTCTGCCATTTTCATCCAAAGGGAGATATTCCTGCAGTCTTCATTGTTTGTAGGATAGCACAGGAACCAGTGACATGCCTCCTAGATGACATTTCGTCGAACTTGTCGCCAGTCATGAGCGACAAACTAAATCAAACCAAAGGATCGCTTCTTCAGTCTGAATTATCCTTTTGTGTAAAACAGAGTTCAACAGCTTCCTATTCGAAGCTGACATATCAATGCCTCATATGTGTCTGTGGGGGAATTTATACATTCCACGAGTACAGTTATCAGCACCGTACACATGGCCACTCCTCTTGTAACATTCTCCCCAATCCAGACAATGTTTCAGACATATTTTTGTGTGCCATATATAAGATAATACTTTCGTATATCGTGTGACATCTGACGATAATATTAATAACTTACTGTTGGGCAGGTATTTATTATTTGTGGGAATTTCAAATGTTGAAATGGTCTATGAGATGATGAAGGAGTAAGGATGCTACGTCATCTGAGATGTCTATTTCTCGTTGAGTCTACAAGAACTGTGACATGGTTCTCGTATTCCAGTGGCCACGAGAACCAAAACGTCTTAAAATGGATTGGGCACGATTATCTGAACCCAATCACACAATGGTGCATTTTGTGGGAGGTATGGCTAGTCGTTTGCTTGGATTACTATAGCAGTGTCTGTTCATTATTCTGGAAAATTGCTTGTTTATTGGAATGGAATGAATCCGTTGTTCCCAGAATGAAAAACCTTCTGACGAGACCGCTAATTCGCTATTGGTTGTAAAGCCTTTATAAAACTTCATGGGATTCGAAATCAAACCAAAGGATCCTGTTGTTGACACGGTTCATTTCCATAAACCTGAAACTACCTCTGGAAATATCTATAGGAAAAGCAAAATACAGAAACAGAACGCCTTTGGGAAAGTGATTGAAGAACGGTAATCAATTATTTGGTACCTCTGTGATGCCGTATGATCACTCCCGTACCTCATTGACTAGAAGCAGTGGTAAGGTCGAAGATGTCCTTTCCATAAAGAATTATTGGGACAATTACAAACATCCATGTCCGTAGAGGGACTCGAACCTACAGCCTCTGGGGTAGAGGATGCAGACCTAAAGTTGGTAGATTTGGGATTTATAATGTTGAGATAAAGTTCATGCAGGATCAATTTATGAAGGAGAATATTTAGACGAATGAACGTCTGGTTTTATCAAAACTGAACGATTGTACCCAAAGCCTATACAACTATGGTTTTAATAATGGGGTTTCTTTGACTACATAATTGTTTTTCAGGTGGGCACAACAGCAGTCTCTGAAGTTCATCAGATTTCTTAGTCTTATATTCATTCGTATATATTTTTATTGGAATTCTAACACTAAAATACTAATACTGAAATATTACTCTTTTTTATTAAATCATCATTAAATTAATAATTTAATTAAATTTAAATTATTAAATTAAATTATTAAATCATCAAAATATTAATCGTTATACATATCCGCAAGGAGATGTGCTTTGCATTATGGGATACTAAGGCAAGTGATCAGAACTTATACCACCTTTACCACAAGTTGCCTCGGTCCTGAAAATACTTCAGGCGCAAACTTCGTTTGCTTACAGTTGGATAAAGGATTAAATCAAATATATCAATATTAATCTGTTTTCATGGAGATGACCATGTTTACATCTCAAGCTTCTGATTGAGCGAAGGGCAGTTGAGAAAATATGAATGATGGCAGTCCTGGACTTTCAAGACTACTGCACAAAATGATAGCAAAAGGAATCGGACTCAGAATTTATGCAAAACACTCTTCATATTCAGAAATTGGATTCCAGCAAGAATTCGTATTAGTCCTCCCCCCCCCCTCCCCCTCCAAAAAAAAAATTAAGTCCAAGAAGATATCCAGAAAAATAAGATAACAAAATACATAAATATTCTAAAGATCACAGCGATTGAAGAGGATTTTTTATTGATACTTAGTTCCCTGTACATTTAAAAAAATAAACAAAAATACAGAAAACCTATGAAAATAATAAAAATAGAAAAAATCCTAGCTCAGTCAGGATACTAATGTATATATATACACATATAGATTTGAAATTTTTCATCGGCGGGAGTCGCATAAAATAAAATTGTAGCGATGCTCTGTAGGATTTGTTTGATTTAATAACAGGCTAATTGTTAGCTCATTACTTAAAAAAAAAAAAAAAAAATTGCGTAGCAGACGATTTTTGAAAAACGTGTTTGCATATGAATTTGAATAATAATCAGAAGTTTGTTGATTCAATCAGTTTTTAATTATGGCGTATCTATTTGCGATTCAGATTGGACGACAATTTTATTCTGTAAAATAATAATTTGCCCTTTAAAGAACCCTCTTCGAACACTTGATTTCGTTAACTTTTTAATCATCTTTTCATGGGGGGGGGGGGAATAATAAATATAAAGATCAGTTCATCTGAAACAATTTTAATGACTTACAGACACGGTAATGCAGTTTTCATAAACCACACACACACACACACACACACAAATAATTACTTCATATTTCCTCGTAATAACAGCTCGCCTTAATTAAACAGAAAAATTAAAAATATTTAACAGTTTTTCAATGCACACGTTCAAGTTGAGGTTTTTGCATTGCTGTTTGTTGGTGGTGGCTAATAAACTCTACAGAGATTGATTGAAAATTTCTGCTCATTATTTGCTTATTCTATCCAAGCTCTGATTTTAAATAAGACGGGGAAAAAAAAAACATTTTAACCCTAAATTTCGGTATGCAGTGAAATAGAATTACGGTGAATGTAGCTGATTCGATTTTCAGCTCGGTTGGATCATCCATCGGTTGCATGATTATCATAATGTCACAACTTCTTAAATTAAAGATCGGACTTCTTGATGATTTTAATGGCGCTTCACCTTTAATGATCAAATTTCGCAATTCTTAATCGCGGTTTTAATTAATGTCCAACTACTTCAATCACCAATCCAACTTCATGATTTTAATGATAGCGTATCATCTTTAGGATATTTTATGACAACTTCATATTCATGATTTTTAATAATTCACTTTCATGATTTTTGTGAGAGCTTTAATTCCTTTTCATGATTTTATGACAGCTTTAACTTCATGATTTTAATCATTGTTTCATGATCTTGATAATTCAATTTCATGATTTTTATGACAGTTTGACTTCATCATTTTAATGATTCAGTTTCATGATTTTAATGATAGCATCACCTTTATGATTTTTATGACAGCTTTATATTCATGATTTTTATGACAGCTGTCTTTGTGATTTCATGACAGCTTTATCATGAGATTAACTTTATTTAAATTCACTTTTTCGCTTTAAATTTCACTTTCACGAATTTTAACGAGACCTTCAAATCAATTTAATGAATGTTTCATAATTTTATGTCAGCATATCGATGATTTTTAATTATTCACTTTCACGATTTTTATGACAGCTTCATCTTCATGATTTAATGATTCGGTTTCATGATCTTATGACAGCTTCATCTTCACGATTTTAATTATTCAATTTCTTGATCCTTAATGGCAGATTTAATAACCAACTTCTTCAGTTAACAATCCCAATTCTTCATGATTTCAGTTACCCAAACTTTTTGACTTAATAACCCAAATTTTTCATGATTTTACTCGGACCTTCTTCGTTTCATGATCCAATTCAGAAATTAAAGATTCAGATTTCTTAATGATTTTATTAATAGCACTTCATGATACAACGAATCATCTCCTCAAATAATCCTCGTGATATTCATGACGGAGTTGTCTTCATGCATTAATGATCCAGTTTTAATTGATTTTCTGGTGTTCATCTGAGCTCATTTTGATTTGATGCAAGCTTACTACAAGTGACCAATCTTACCAGAAATTTTTTTTCCCTTCCAGTGATGGATTCATAACCATTTCGATATTTATAGTTTCAATGATTCACCTTCATACTTTTATTGCAGTTTATTTAACTTTGGACTTCGTTTGCTTCTCTGACTTCCGTTTTGATGACCAGATTTCAAAATGGAGAAAAATTAAGTAGGGATGATTTGCAAGTCAAAACGTCTCCTTTGAAGCACTTCTTAAATACCCCCTAAAGAAATCCTAGAAGAAGTAAATAGTTCTCTGGAATAATGAGAGAGAGAGAGATTAAAGGCTTCTAAATAGAAATGTATTCTGAGCTTTATCATCTTTATCATACCTACCAATGTAGACTACATTTAAATAATTGTTCAATTCAAAGACTGCTAAAAGAGTTGGGTTCAGTGCAGAACTAAAGCAGAAACGACATTGATGTGACTCTTCATAGATAATTCTGAATCTAGACATGACTACTGATTGCGTAATGCTTAGTGACTGCGGAAATATAGCCACGGCATGTAGATGGCAGCAGTGGATATTTTTATGTATATCTTCCATTGATGAAAAGCTATAACCCTTTCGGTGAGTAGGCTAAAATTTTTTTTCAATTTTCTTAAATTAATTTTTTGTAAAAATAATTTAAGCAAAATTTTAAGTACAATTTTTAAGTAAAAATAATTTTTTTTTGTAAAAATAAACAAAATTTATTTTTACCTAGTACAGAACCCCTGCTCTAGAGACCAAACATGGAACTTTTCGGAGCCACTTCAGGCCTCCAGTAAGAAGGAAGGTGGTCTACTCTCACACCGAATGATGAAGTTCATCTCCTAACTGAAGATAATCGCAAAGATCCGTGCCTACAGCGAGATTCGAATCCGCAGCCTAGTGGTTCCAAACATCAATCATTCGGCTTATGCGGGTTAAATGAAGTGGATTGAATCCAACCTGTTTCTGTGACAAATGCATCTTTTAGATGAAGATAGAGGAGAGCTAATGACGTAGAGCCGGAAAATTTCCTTAGAGTAGATAAAAGAAGAGGCATTTCTTAGAAAGCATTGGTTCCATCAGTCGAGATGGACTTAATCCTACGAAGTGGCCAGAGGATAGTCTTCTTCGGCATGTTTTCTGTAGGATGCCAGGCTCTACCACTGAAGCGTTGCTAATTAATTCGGTACCAACGTCTACAAAAGACTGGTTCAGAATTCAACTCATCATGTTATTATTATTATTATTATTATTATTATTATTATTATTATTATTATTATTACAAAAATATGCAACACGACATCAATCAAATCACTAATTGGTTAACCGAAAACGGCATATATATAAACTCTGGAAAAACAAAGCTAATGATATTCAAAAACCCCCAAACCCTGCCCATAGAAACTAAATATCTCACTATCAAACATTCATCCTCCTATACACAAAGTGCAGAACCTAAAATCACAACTATCACACAGGTGAAAACAACACGCTATCTTGGACTTCACTTCGATGCTGATCAAAGTTGGAATAATCATACAAACTACCTACATACCAAGCTTAGGATAATAGCAAGCAAACTATACAGATTAAAAGACATTGCCCCAACCCACATAAAAATACTAATCTATAAAGCATTATGTGAAAACATTTTAAGATATGCAATCACATCATACGCATTCTGCGCAGACTACAGACTTAACAGGCTAAAATGGTTGCAAGATAAAATGATAAAACTGATATTCTGGGAACAACCCACTCTTATGCAGGAAGCACTGACAAAACACAAAATATTTAAGGTGAACCACTTACGCCACTACACAGTCATGTTTAAACACTACTACAGCCCAACATATAGAGTAACCAGAACAACATATCAAATAACAAGACCACAGTCAACAAACTACATAACATATAAGTACAACAATCAGTACGGCAAAGCCACCCGAAACTTCTACGTACCTGACATGATAAACAAACTGCCGTTCGACAACAGAAACCTAGGAACATACAGAGAGCTGAAACAGGCACTATATAAATATTATAGCGAGGATAAAAATTAGAGCAATTCCTGTTTCTCTCTCCCCCACCACACATGCGCACACACACACACACACACACACAAAAAAAAAAAACCTATGACAACCTCCCCTCTCAAAAACTATCACTACAAGAACACAAAGAAACAAACACACCATGTCTAAATCCAACCCTATTTGCACAAAAATAAAAATAAAAATAAAATAAATAAAAAAAAAAAGTTAAACTGTAATAGCAGTCGAAGTCTTTCAAGCACGTACCAACAAACAGTAAAATCAACACCTGGCTTGTGACCACTATAGGAACACAACCATGAAACCACCACCCTCTGTCATCTATTATCTTCCTCAGATAAGCTCTGCTAAGCTTCGAGGAAGAAAATTACTAACTTGCAAGAATCTGTTATACACACTTGTAATGCGTTATAAATATTATATATATATAATTACTACAGCAACTATGTATGCAATTCATCTGAGACACAAAAAAAAATAAAAATAAATAAAAATAAATGATAATAATAAATAAATGAATAAAATAAATAAATTATTATTATTATGTATATTCTAAAATCACAAATTCTGTATAATCCTTATAGTAATTACTGTAAATATTATTATTGTATGTAACTTATACTGAGACATAATACTCAAGATAACTATTGTATATATGTATGTGTAAATATTTTAGCAGTGAACAAAAATATTATTTATTTAAAAAAAAATATATTATAATTTAAAAATATTAATAACTCGCCAGTATTTGTGTGAATAACATATTCACAATTGTAATGTATTATAAATATTATGCATATATATATATATATATATATACGTGTATATAAAACTATTGTTGTATCTATGTATGTAATTTATCTGAGACAATAAAATGTTTAATAAAAAAAAAATATATTATTATTATTATTATATTACGTGATACCTCCAAGGAGTCATCGAGGGAAGACACACTCTACAAGTCTTCGTCTCCACCACTTAATCCACTAACTATACAGAACCGCACTACTCTATCAGCATCATCACCTACACATAACGCCATCTACTGTCCACCACCACTACTAGTATTTTTTGTCTGTAAAATTGCGTGTGTTCTGAAGGCCGATTTGCAAGTATGCTGGATTAAAAACCGAAGTTTCCAGGAGGGGGGAAAAAACCTGCTACATCGGTATGAGATCGGCTGACTCACGTTCAACTGAAGAGGGGAAAAAAAAAAAAACATAAAGATTTCTCTCTTTATGACGAGAATCGAATTTAGGCCTTTTTTAACCGAAAGGCGAAATTTAGCGTCGCTATGTCTCTAGTAATTTTGATATTTCACCATCCGACGTCAAATGATTTTTTTTTATTTTATTTTATTTTTTTAATTCAGATCCTTCTGATTCTGGTTTTACAACTGAATTTTCTCTGATTGTTATTTTATCATAAATCATAAAAAGGCCGAATGATTAGCATATTAGGTTTCTTTCTAATCAACATTCTACGGTTTCGAATTCCACGGCTATCATGAATGGCTTTGTAAATGTGTTTAGGTGGTAGATGAATTACGTTCTGCTAATTGGAGGACTGAAGTGGCTCTAAAAATGCTCCGTGTTTGGTCAACTAAAGCAAGGCTACCAGATTAACTAATCCTTAGCTTACCCACGGTATTAAAACAGTTTTTTCTTGAATAGGCTTCGCATAAATGTTTTTTATTAAAATTCACCATATTGGATCTTTTCCCCAATATCTATTTAACCTTCGTCCATAAAAAAAGAAAAGAAAGAATAGCCTTCGCCAGCAGCAATTTATAAAAACATCGCATCTTCCTGCACGGTTTTTGATCAGACATTACTAGAAATTCAAACCAGAGTTCAGATGGAAATGCTATAAAAAAAAATAATAAATAAATAATAATAAAAAAAAGATTTTAATAATACTGTAAAAATCCCGTTTCTTTCTACGAGATACTTGACATCCCCACCAAGCTGTGTCATTCCCATTTGCACGCCTTCCGACTTCTTCCATTAACTCCCTGCGTACCGCACCAAATACCAAGTTCACAAAAGATGAAAATACAACAAAGCCAAGCGACTCAGGAAATTGCGACAGTCTTCTGTTTATAAGAATCGATAGTAAATATGTGCTTGCATTTCGTAGCAAAACTCTCGTGACAATACTTACAAAAAAAAAAATAATAATAATAATAATGTAAAAAAAAAAAAAGTGGTAAATGTACTGCAGTGTAGTTGGGTTTTTGTTGCTATTGCCCAAGATGCCCTCATCATCGTGTGAGGTTTTGTTGTTTGTTTATTCTTAAAATAATCCGCACTCCACACGTCGTAATAACGTATACCAAAGCATATCGAGAGACGAAATTCTCCATCTGTTGAGAGAATGAATAATCAAATGAATATCAGAATGACTTTTTTGTTGTTGTTTTTTTGTTTTTACGCTTACATTTCTCTTGATGATGTTGAAAAAAGTTTGTAGTATGATTTCCTTTATTCTTCTGTTTGTATTCATTGTCATTTATGAAATGTTCCTGTTTGTATAAATTGTCTTCCCCACTCCCGTTTTTTTTTTTTTGTTGTTTTGTTTTGAAATCCACGTACAAATGTAAATATCATTTTGCATGCAAGACTTCTTGTAACCATAGTAGTCTCGCGCGTAACCATAGCAGCCCATTTTCCATTGTACATTTCAACACATAATAGAGCACGAGCGCAAAGTTGTCTATTTCAAAAGCAAGCAGACGAAAGTCAAAAAGATTTGAAACAATTGAGCTCGTGCAGTTTTCTGCATTTTCATCATTCGTTTATTTATTTATTTATTTATTTATT
Source organism: Typopeltis vanoorti (assembly GCF_054136105.1). NCBI lineage: Eukaryota > Metazoa > Arthropoda > Arachnida > Uropygi > Thelyphonidae > Typopeltis > Typopeltis vanoorti. Next base: position 67,413,606 of record NC_143551.1, read on the forward strand.
TATTTATTTTTTAAGATTTAACTGCTGCTTCATAAGAATTTTGGTAAAAACCTTTTTCCACAATTGAAACCTAGTTTTGCGAAAGACATATTACAGACTTTTAGTTTCGTAACGTTTATTAGATGGTTGTTGCCTTAATCAGAGAATCAAGTGATTGCTATCGCTGTAATGGTAATCTCTAAATGTAAGAGGTACCCTTGAGATATCCAAGTACGGGATTGGAATTAGTTTTATCGTTTTAATGCTCCGGGATAGAACATTGAGATGCGTCTTTTGTTCTAGTTAATATAATTTATGGTTCCGACACGCAGAGCTTGTTGGCTTGGTAAGCTATATACGGGGTGATTCAAGAAACAAGAACTTAAATGTGATGTTTTTAATGGCGTGCATTTGTTACAAAAGGTAACTACGATTTCAGGTGGATGGCTTTTAAAATTTTCATTTAGGAGAACAGTATTGCATTTTCGGGAGCTTGTTTTAAATAAACACCAACAGTGTGATATCTATCGGATGCATGTGTTTTCAAACCAGTTACTTAGTGAGTTAAAAAAAAAAAAAAAGAGAGAAACTCAATTACCTTCACTTACATCAATTTAACTTAGGCTAGATGAAAAATCTTTATCGCATCTTTGATCGGTTTCAGGTATCTACGGAGAGGCATGCTTCTTACCAACCGCGCCACACCTACAGATATCTGTACTGTAGTAGCAAGCAATAAAAGTAACAGCAGAATTCTTTATACTGTTATTTAATAATTATATTTAATTATTATTTGCAAAATAACAGTGTTTTTTTTTGTCATATTTCAACAATAGAGTACAACAATAGATGCTACTGATTATTTACTATTTGCTTTCTTTTTTCCTTTTTTTTTTTTTTTATGAAAATGTATTACGTCACCAGTGTCACGTGAACATTGTTCTCAAATTGCTCCAAGTTAAATTTTTTTTCAAACTCGTGCAAGTTTGTTCGCGACTGGGTTTATTGCAACAATATGTGTAACTATGGCAACAAATCGCTATGGCAATATTCTAACCATGTGAACGTTATATATCACCTTCATGCTTCATTTAGGAATAAAGTTTCGTCTCTCATCGTTGATTTAAAGTGTTTCCAAACAAAATGACATCGAAGTTATTTTTTATTATTTTTTTTTTGTGTGCGTTTGGCAGTGGGAAAACTTACAGGTTAAATCGTGTAGAAAGTTGAATCGCAAAGTTTTAGGAACATTAATCAATTCGGAGGATCAACAATGAATGTATTGGTGATTCTGATGATGGAAGTTGTTTTGGGATTATATCGGAGATAACCAAGGCCATTCAATAGTTGGTCTATTCTGGAAGAAAAAAAAAACAAAAAATAACTTTCACCTTCGGACAAAACAGACTTATTTGAAAACACTCAGAAAATAATAATAATAATAATAATAATAATAATAATAATAATATATTGCATATTTGGAATTTCTTACACAGACTGAGAGAAAACATCAACAGAGAATCAGTCAATCAATGTTCCAATGATGTTCATCGAAAAAAATTCAATATTTTTTGTTTGTCTGTTTGGTAAACGGTGTTCAATAACATGAACTAGCTACTGTACAACAAAAATGTCTACCACGAGGAAGGAGTTTGCTGTTCTTTTTACCACAAGGAGATCTGCATACCAAAATGATCCAGCTAGTTTCGTACGAGTTTCTACAAGATGAAAGATTTTTTTTTTTTTTTTCGAAAATAAGTAACAGTCTAACCCGCTATGAAGAAAATTTCTTACCATCTCAATCCATTTCCAAACTCATATAAGCTTATTTCACCTCAGTAACTGCAAGATTAAGTTGTCAACCTTACGTAGAATGATAGGTTGGAAATCCAGTACATCTAACGATCATTCTTGGTCGAACACTTTAAAAAAAACACACCTGGAAGAGTGAAGTTTGCGCGGGGGGAGGGGGGAGATTATAGAATAACATGTTATGGAGACAGTTCAAAAGAGGAAGCAAACATTACTACCCTGAGAAAACTGCAGCTTTCATGATTGTTCGACAGTGGAGTGTTTGTCGAGCACAGACAATGTTAAACTGTACGCATGCGCAGCTCAAGCCACGTCATATATATATATATATAGTATTAAACCAAAGTCGCAGGATTGTTTATATTTAAACTAAGGTGACCGATCTCTTATAGGCTTACGGGATCAATCTAAACGGCTATTGGGCAACCATTATTATTCATCTAAGGAAAAAATAAAATAAAAAAATTCAGTTAATATCTTATCTCATTTTATCGCCCTCATAATCTTGTCCCCAACTTTTCTAGTCTCATTTTCCGGTGTCGCAACTTGCCTCCCGTAACTACAGAAAAATGATCAGTCTAGCGGTAAATTAGCATTAATTAAAGTTCATAAGCCCTTCAACACAGGCCCTTCCGTCGTAATCATTTTAACTACGAAACGGGAAGCAGAGAAAACCTTTTTAAGCTCACTTCAACCGTATTATCCACCCAAGTGCGTACGTCGTGTGGTAACGGATCAAGCAGCCGGTGCCCCCTCCATTAAGTCGTTGGGACTAACAAAGCCAGTCGCAACAAGAAAAGACTCGACCCACAATATTATGTTAACTTTTACTCCCCTTCGAATTAGCTTAGGTCACGTGATCTAAGTGGAAACAATTACGGTGAAGAATAGACTGTTTCACCCGATGCTTTTCGATTTACAACAGTTTTTTTTTTTTTTTTTTTTTTAATCTCCAAGTTACGTAGGAAGCATTCAACTATCACGAGGTCTACTGAGAAAAGTCGACTGACGGATAAAACACCTGAAATGACCTCTATCTGCCACCTTAAGAGGATCTTTCACCTGATTAACACAGACTTAAAGCACTTTGATGAGCTTAAACAGACCGCGATGATGGGAAAATCCCAACATCACCTCGAAAACTGAGGTTGTAGTAGCCACTCACCTTAGTAAGACGACTGACTCTGCAACCATGAAACAGCTTTGCTTGTACATTCCAAGATTAACGATATTCAACCAGGAATTGAGTTCAAGACGAGAACTAACAGCTACAAGAATCATATGCTGATATTTTATTTTGTGTATATTTCCTGCTTATACGCGGTCCACGTGATTTGTATATTTCCTTCCTATACGTAGTCCATGAGTTAAATGCAGTGGTTCAAATGGGTAAACAATAGTTAAATGGAGACCAATGAAGAAGCAGACGACACTTACGAAAGCATTTTTGTCGTCTGCTATTTTGTATTCATATCGCACAAAATTTGCATGTAAAAACCCACTAAATTCATTAAAAAAAGCACTAAAAAGTGATTTATTTACTTTATTATCTATTTAGTGTTTTTATATATTTATAATAAATATAATTAACGCTTATTTTTTAAAAGTTAGATAATCCGGGAACTCTCTTCTGGATATTTTATATCACTTTTTGTCTGCCTTTCATTCTATTTATATCTTTCTTTCTTTCTTTCCAGGACACTGTAATTTTGATGGAGGACTTTGTGGATGGACAAATGCCGATAACGACGATTTAAGTTGGGAACGCGGACGAGGAAGTCAAAGTTTTCTTACCGGACCCCCACGGGACTTTGGATCAGGAAAAGCAGGACAGTCAGGTAAGTTTATTATTAGTCATGTGACCATTTGTTTAATATTTCTTAGCATCTTGTCTTCATCGCGGATATTATTTCCCCCCTATCTTACGATCCCTAGCTTCAGAGGAGACACTATCCCTAACCCTAAGAGTTCTCGTAGAAAAATAAAAGCCATTTGTTGAGGTAAGCACTGTAGATATCATTTGGTAAATGCGCATGGAACTTGTGTATTTCGTTTGATATCACGTGCGTGAGATTTGTTTATTTCATTCCATGCGTTATTTTTATTTTTATTTTTTTTAAATTATTTTCATAATCATAAAAACACCGCATGAAAAAAATTAATTGTTTTGTTTGTTTGTTTTCTCTATCCTACGTGTATTGCATCAAGCACACGCTATTGTTGTTCTCTTCTAGGCGGTTACATTTTCATCGATGCTGCCTATCCCAGAAGACCCGGAGACACAGCCGTACTTATAAGCCCCGAATTTCCCACTACAGGTGAACAATTTTTTTTTTTTTATATTCCTATAAATTTATAGTAATCTTTATCGGTAAACCCCATTTTTAATACGAAACAGCTAACAATGGCGACAGTTTTCCATTGTTGTACATTTCTGCTAGGACATGGGAAAATATAAAAATAAACTAAATAATAAAAATTCTCTTCCCATGGTAACCTCTTGTTCTTCTTACTCTTAGTTTTAATTAGCAGCAGAAGTTTTTCGTTCATTTTTCTTGCATATTTTGCATGTAGATATAGACCTCTGTAATTTACAAAATGATATTCAAGTAATATGTTAAAATCAATAATTACTGATCTTACTGATAAAGTTAATTATAATTAGCTTTATGAAGAACTGTTTATTTTACAATAGAAAAAAAAGTTTAGAATAGCTACAATGAAGAATGTGACGTAACTTCCTTTTTTTAAAAAATATATTCTTACAATAGAATTTATTAAATATAGTCAAACCTAATCAAAAAGACAAAAAAGCAGACTATAATCCGATGGATCGTTTGGTATCGTGCATGAGATTTGTCTATTTCGTTTGGTGGCACGTGAGGTGGGATTTGTTTATTTCCATTTATCTACTTTCATTGTTAGAGAAAAAAATTGACAAATTGTGTCATGACGTATTTAGAATAATTAATAACTGGCATATCGTAAGCTTCTTAGAAGGCAGATGAAGTCGTTGATATTGATAGTAATCTTGTATTTGCACCGTGCATGCTTTGATAATAAATTTTGTGTTCAGCTGTGTGCGTAGTGTGCCGTAGAAGTTTCATTAATTAATCTAAGAGAATATTGCACGAATTTAAGTAGCCCCTAAAGCTCATTACATTCACTGTTTTTATCTCTTTGAGTCGTTAAGTTACAAATCTGATTTTTTTTTTCTTATTCTTTCGATTTCATAGAAAGTGGAAGATAAAAATGAACATAATTAAAGTGATGGGAAAATTTATGATAGAAATTAAAACATGTCTTTATTTTTAACCGACTTTGCCCTGAAACATACGAAAAAGGTTAATTTCTCTGCTCAGTTTCGTTCATTTTTCATTTTTTTTCTTTGTTTTTTTTTTTTATTCTAACTTATCAAATTTTGTTGCAATAACAGAAATTGACGAAACTTTAAAAATGAAACGCCAGCATGTGTACAGCACTAAGAGATAGTGCCTTACCAAGAAACTCAAGTGTAAATGAGCTCTTTGTCAGTATTTCGTAATAATAGAATTTATTCATTCATTGTTGGAGTCTATTATCGCTTATTTTCAGTTCGTTACACGTGTCGAATGTTATATCGTTTGGTAATTTCTTTTTTCTTTTTCATATCGTTAATTTGTATATTTCTATTGGTAGTTTTGTTTGTATCGTTTGGTAAATGTTGATTTTTTTTTTTAAATTTTTTATTTGGTACATTTTACAGTTTATTTCGTTTGGCAATTTGTTTATTTCATTTGTTAAATGCTTATTTATTTAGTTATTTCGTTTCGTACTTTTGTTATACACCATTTGTCGATTTCGTTTGGCAATTTGTTTATGTCCTTCGGTAAATGGTCATTCCCTTGTTTATGTCGTTTGGTAATTTTATTATACTCTGTTTGTCTATTTCGTTTGGCAGTTTGCTTATATCGTTTGGTAAATGTTCATTTGTTTGTTTATTTTTCGTTTGGTACATTTGTTATATACAGTTTGCTTATTTCATTTGATTGTTTGTCTATTTCGTTTGCTAATTTATTTATTTCGTCTGGTAAATGTTTATTTATTTGATTATTTAGTTTCGTACTTTTGTTATGCCCTGTTTCTCTCTTTTGTTTGGCAGTTTGTTTATATCGTTTGGTAATGGCTTATTTGTTTGCTTATTTCGTTAAGTTTTTTCTTTGTTTGTTTGTTTATATGCAGTTTGTCTATTTTTTAAATGTGATTTCCACTGAAGAAAGGTTATAAATTTGTAGTACATTACTCATGTAAGTGAACTAAGGATATTTTTCTATTTTTATTTCTTGATAAGATTCAAAACTCAAGTTCTTCCAACCAAGGGGCGTGTGTCGCATCGACTGCGCTACAGAGGTGTTATGACATATCTCATAAAAGTAGTGATGTATCGAGATTCTCTTGGATGCAGCTCTGTGTAGGGACAAAATTACTTTTTTATTCCCTGGAAAATAAAAGAGGGAGGGGCTGAAATATCCCCTTTCATCAGAATGGCTGACCTTACAGATACTGTACTGATATGCCGTGCGCTGATTCATAATTAAAATCCACCGAACAACTGTATTTTTAGACGAACCCACAGACAGTGAAAATCTTAAATAAATTTTAAACTTTTGCCGAAATGAGTTTTGAAACTTGTCGTCCATGTCGAGCATCACACCAGAGTGTCCGTTACCAAGACAACAGACGGGTGGTCTTATAACTCAACGAATCGATGACCAAACCTGCCTTATATAAATTGGCTTTACTTTCTGAGATTGCATAACTAGTCATTTAGTTGTCTTGAACATCAGTCTACCCTTATAATAAGGGCACCTTATTGAATAAAGTCAACAAACTTCGTGGACGCAAAATAAAATCCGAACTTGGAGTGAAAATAAAGACGGAAATCTTTATTATTAAAAACATCTTAAGAATTATCAAAGAGAAATTTTAGTGTTTGAGTTGGCTTTCATCAATACGGACGTATCTAGTCCAGTCTAGTCTAGAACGAAATAGATGATCTGTGCGAATCTCAACACCGAATTGCTGATTCCTATTTTTTAAACATTCTCCATTCGATTCCAACTTACGTAAAAAAAAAAAAAAAAAAAAAAAAAAAAAAAAAAGCAGAATGAGCTTTCAATCATTCTGTGATATTCTCAGAAGATTACTAAATTTCAATGCTTTTGAATTGATAAAAAGGACAAAAACACAAAAGTCATATTTTTAGCATTCTACGCGCGCCGAAGCTCTAGTTAATAACAAAATAAAATCTGTTATCAGTTTTATTTGTGTGTTGATCGTACGTTATACGTGAACTGAATATCAATACAAAATATTTCGCTTTATTTATCGTTATGTTGTTGTAGGTACTCTATTTTATTCTGTTTTCATGTGTGTTTGTGGTTATTCTGTTTTTTATAAGATGTATAATACAACTACTGTCTTTGTCAAATGTTTATAAGTCCACGTGTACAAGCATCTCGGAAAATACTCGTTCTTAGAGGATTCAGACGAGTTTCTTCTCCCGAGAATATGCCAAAGGTTTGCACTGTGGGAATAAGGAACTTTGTAAGCTTGACAGCAACTGGTCGATGTTACATAATCCGACTGGCATTCGTCAACTATATAAAGCTCCTTATAAATACATTACATAATACTGTCGTGTATAAGAAGCGCTACGTGTCAAAAACGTTGTCGCAAATAGAGGTGAAATCCTCCTCTCTTCCGTCCTCCCTCAGTTATAAAATATAAAAATGAATAAATAAATAAAATAAATAAATAAACAAATCTATAAACAAAATCATGGTCTTGCTATGGGTACTCCTTTATCTCCTGTACTTGCCAACAGTTATCTTGAAGATTTGGAAGTTAAAGCGATCTCTTCCTATCCCTTAAAAACGAAGAATTTGGAAACAATACGTTGACGACATTTTCCTAATTTGGAGCCGTGACCGTGAATCTCTCCTGAAATTCCTTGAACATCTCAATGGTCAACACCCAAATATTAAATTTACAGCTGAGTTTGAAGTTAATGGTGCCCTTCCCATTTTAGACATCAAACTGACCCGTTCTTCAGAAAAACTAAAAATCTCGATCTACAGGAAACCTACCCACACCAACAGATATCTCCATAGTCAATCCCATCATTATTCTCCTTAAACTTTTGGAATAATTTATACTTTGGGACATAGAGCTCGCTCTCTTCTTGATGATCCGATCGAACTTCATAAAGAAATCAATTTTCTTAGACCTACTTTTCGACTAAATGGATATTCTCAAAAGATTACTAAAAAATTCCTATTTCATCCTCCTGGTCGCCATAATGAAGAGACGAATAATGTAAAAGGTAATATCTCTATACCATACATAAGCTCTGTTTCTCCCCAATTAGCCAAGGTTCTCAAAAAATACAACATAAGAACTTTATTTACTCCTCTTTCAAAAATCCGTTCTCTAGTAAGCCATCCAAAACCTAGTCATCATAATCTTAAATATCCTGGTGTTTATCAGATCTGGTGCGACTGTGACATTCCTTACTTTGGATAAGTCAATCGAGTTACGCATTGAGGAACACAACAGGGAACATCGCTTACAAGAGAACACGTACTTATCTAGCCATGTTTTGTTTTCGGCCAATTCTGATGAAGAAAACCATAGCGATACAATCCTTTGGGACAAATCTAACAACGTTTTCAGTTGCCATGACGAATTGGAGAGGAAGATTATAGAATCGAAGGGAAATCATCCTCAACTCTGTACATCTAAACAACAACCGTAAGCTACAACCTTTCACACTGTCATTCTGCTGTGATCAAATACTGGCGCTCACGAGATGCTATACGCACGCACACGTCTAACAATGTAGCCAACGAGGGAACAGCTTTGAATACGTTGATTTCAACGTTTTAACGTTAAATATATACATTTACTTTCCGTGATGTTTACAGTTTTTTCTTCCATGTTTAGTGGTTATTTCTTTTATAGTATGTTGTGCACTTGACGAAGGCTTTAAAAAAGCTGAAACTAGTTCTAATAAACTGTTTTTTCTTATATATATCTCTTTTCTTTATATATATAATTGCAACAGTGCAAGAAACGGAAATTTTGAATTTGAGAATATTGTCAAGTCAACGAGAACAAAACGGATAATTTTAGCTGGTTACGCGCGCCGAATTTCTAGTTTCTATAAACTACTTTCTTGGAGACTGCTCAGAAGAAAATAAAATATAAAGTTATGCGTTTTCTTCCAAGTTCTTTATTATTTATTTATTTTTTTGCTGTAAGTAAACAAAGAAGAAGTACACGGAAAATGAAAATCCTAGGTTGTCTTCAGAGACGTAAGCAAGTCTTGAGCATCCCCTGAATTAAATAAAAGTTGCATAAATACGTTGTTCAACTCCTTTCCAAAGAGAATTCCGAGATGAATAACTCACTACGTTTCAGAATCCCAAATTCTACAAATACTATTGGTTCTTTAAGAGTTCTAAAGAACTCAAACTGTTTATATGCGTGCTTACAAGCCAGTAGCAGCTATCAGCTTAGCATGCTCCTGTGTCTTCATACAATCAACGAGCGATAGGATTGACTGTGTTGTTTTCACGGGTTTAATTTTAATTGAGGTCGATCATTTATGTCCCCCATCTGTCATAGTAACGACAACACTATTTGTCAATACAATTGAAATTTATAGTGGAAAAGGAAAAAAAAAAAAAAAAAAAAAGCTACGCTATTTATGGCAAAGAAATGTACTTTTTTTTAATAGAAAAAAAAGTTCTTGAAAAAACCGCTAGATGTCGCTTTAGTTTTGCGCAAGTTACTGTGAACAATTTGGGTAAACTGCATTAAATTTCTGTTTATTAAATAGATAAAGAATGGGAAAATTCTGTTTTTAGAATAAATAGAAAGAATAAGAATTAAGTCCCGAATTACAAAAAGAATTATATGTTTTCTGTGATCTTAGAAATAAATTAAAAGCGCTGTTTTATTTAATCATTTTTGAAACAACACCCCATAATAACACATCATTCACCAGACGTTAAATCATATTTATGTAAGTTTTATTTATGATCTTAGCTAAGTAGGGGCGCAATTGGAAATTAATGATGCTGACTAGCATTTTTTTGACGTTCATATATAAAAAAAAAAAAAAAAACATTTGCGTTAATTTTTTATTTAAGATACCAATAATTGAAAGCGAATTTTGATTCCAGTTAATCAATTAGTACACTTAAACTAAAATAAATTCTTCTTCTTATTTATTTTTTTTAAAAAGTCACAATGGCGATTAATATTTCAAATACAACAAGATTTAATGCATTTTATTTCTCAGAGAGTTACGCTTAAAAATAATACGAATTTGATGGTGAGGGAATCCTCTAAGTATTTCAGAAAGCGTCGTAAAGCAACTGCATCGAATAGTTGAAGTGTAATGATTGTTGAATGTTTCATATAGTAGTTTCCAGGCCACCAACGCTTACCAGTTTAAGCATAACAACAACACTTAAAAACAGTGGAGTAGACTGAATCATTTGGCTTACCTATTTAATGAGAAACTTGTTAACACATCAACCCAATCATCGGATGACTCACCCAGTAATTGATAACCACGTGCACCTTCCTCCCAGTCAAAAAAAAAAAAAAAAAAACTGATAATGATGTGGTACTATATGATAGTCGCTTAGATCGCGATGTTGGTCTCTTAATCATAAGGAAGTACTTCAAGATCTGCCTATCTGCTTTATATAGCCTCGAACGAGCGTGACCTTTTCCCCCCTAAATAGTTAGAAACACTGCTATTTATTTTGTATGTAGTTTTCCCCTTTCCTTAGGACGGGTTGAGCCCCCACCAGGATTTCTTGATGATAATGAAGAGGAGGTGGAGAGGATCTAGAGGCGAATGACCAAGATGGTAGCAGGCCTATGGAATGAACCTTACGAGAACAGGTTGAAGATTTGTGGGTTGCAGAAACTGATTGATAGGTGGAAAAAGGGGTGATATGACTGAGACCCACAAATTACTGAGAGGTTTTTTTACAAGATTAATTCAGGGGAAATTTTTCAGAACAGGTGTATTTGTGGGAGAACTAGAGGACCGTCCATGGAAACCGAATAAGAATGTAGTTAGCAAGGGTGTTTAAACTAGGGTTTTTTTTTGCTTGGATAGTAGTGAGAGATTATGTATTTTATGACTGTAGATGCGTGTGTGTGTGTGTGTGTGTGTGTGTGTGTGTGTGTGTGTGTGTGTGTGTGTGTGTGTGTGTGTGTGTGTGTGTGTGTGTGTGTGTGTTCACGGGCCGGTTTGCCTGTTCTGATGGACGGAAAAAAACCCACGTTTCTGGGTGTGACAAGACCCTCTACCACAATGTGAGACTTGCTAACTCACCTTTCGTCAAAAGAGACCTGGTAAACGCTCTTCACGTCACTGACGAGAATCGAACCCAGGTTTTTCCGACCAATGGACTTTGCCTATACCGACTGATATCATCAGCTACGGGTGGTCATTTCCATGGATGACGGAGAGTTCCTAATAAGGTGGCTACTTAGTGTATACATGGGCTATCGGAGTCTTAATAATCGCTTATGTTGCGCTTTGCTATACAATAAAAGCATATTTTAGCGCGGTCTCATTTTAAATACACAAATAAAATAATAATAAATAAATAAAAACTATGTTTGTATTGTTTTTTTTTTCTTGTGGGAGTTCTATATTTCTTATTCCTATAGGATCTTCACTTTGGTCTTAGTTTTTCTATATTTTTCTATTTCATTTCGATCGAATGCGATGTCTTATTTCCGTAATATATTTTCTGGGAGGTTTTTCACCAGTTGCAATCCTACCACGTCTTTGCGATGCTACAAGTAAGCCTTTTACATTTATAAGTGAGACTACCAGCTAAGAGGAAAAAGGAGAAGAGAGGAACAAAGAAATATTGAAAAAAAAAAAAAAAAAAATCCGAAGCCGTACAGTCCAGAAATCTCCGAAAGTAAAATGGGATCGTCTGTATGGCGACATTACATTGTTTTTAAATCAGAGTACGTGTGTGTGCGCGGACCACGGAAGAAATGTAGTGTCAGCAATCGTGACTGCAATTCAGGACTCAGCACTGTTCCGAGGACATATTGAAAGAAACAAAGAATATGACATGTTTAAGGGTGATAGAACGAATCTCCGGTTTCTTTTTCTTTCCAAGTGTCTCGGAGATAAATGTTTGAATTTTGCAGAAGAATTTTGGTGACAGAAAGGCTTAGGGTGGATCGCAAGCTACTAAAATTGTCTGTAAAGCATCACTAGGGGGAAACAATCCCTTCCTTTCGCGACTCTTCGCTACAGTTGACGGCTTAGCGAGCTATTCTCTTGTCACACTGTCTGCCTTTCATCTAGATATTAAATTACCATTGTCAACATCCCCGGCTTCACTTTACAAGCTTTCCAAAATGCATTCCAACCTTGCTGCCTTATTTATACCAACAAACTTCGACTAGTTTTCGATAAAAATGAAACGGAGATGCAGTAACTAGTGCATACAAATGAATACAACACTTAAGATGGAAAGAAACCTTCCCAATTCCATTGTCTGTCGCTCATTAGCATACCACTAAGTTCGCTCTTCAATTATATTTGTAGGAAGAATTTTATTGCGAAATATTTCTAAAGAAGCGGCGAATGTCTGTTTTGATCTTATATTTCATCTTTCGTGAAAGCCTGTCATAACTAAGTAGGTTGTTGTTTTCTAAGCATCATTTAATGGTAGGATAATATGGTTAATTCCATCTACATCGTCTATTATGTCTGTTGATGTATGTGCGAGTGTGTTCTTTGGCCGGTTTGTCTGTTTTGAGAGGGGACGAAATTTAAAGAGTTTTTAAATTTCGTCCCCTAAGGAAAGGCTAAGTAAAGGTTTCCTATATCCTATGTGGAACCTCTGTAGCTCGGTTGGTATAGACGAGCCCTTTGGTTGCAAAGATTCGGGTTCGAATCTCGTTTACAACGTGAGGAACCTTTAAGGTATTTTCAACCAAATGGTGAGTTAGTCAGTTTCCTATACTTACCTATAGAGGGATGGCAAGCTGGCTGCATTAAAAATTGCCTAAATTGGAAGGATGAGAAATGGACAGATAGATTTCCTTTGTGTTTTCAACCAAAGGCTAAAGTCGTTCTATACGATAAGCACCTGTGCTGCGGAGGTGCTTATCGTATAGCTAACAGAAATAAGATAGTCATCGCCCGTCTCCCAACCCATTTGTTAGCAATTACATTACCTGGAATGTATTAGAACAAATGATTAGCAGAGTTGTATGGCTGAAACACATTAAAGCTAAGAAAGCCAATTAACATCTCAACTTAATAATTCAGCATAATCTCGTAAGCAGATATCGGTGGAGAATTGAAAAGAAATTTAATATTGCCGCGAAATAGTCGCTGTGTTTATAGATTTAGCTAAGAAAATTCCTATTTGTGTCCACACACACACACAAGTAAAACAAACAAACAAAAAAATCCATAATACTGTTGTGTAGGGTTTGTGACTCATCGTGTATATGTAGGTGTGGTGAGATATTGTTTTGGATTAAAAAAAAAAAGCAAGTATGGAAAATAGCGCGTAGTCTTATACAAAAACAAATTATTGCATCAGCATTATATCTAATGATTAATAATTGTAACTAAAATATTCTATTGCGCATGCTCACTCGAAGATTGCGATGATATTTCTTATCGATACTTACGTCGCACGGTTATACATTGAATGCTACGTGAGCGATGGAAAAATCAGAGTTTGTTATCCATCTTAATCAATCATCGTACGTGACATCTCCGTAGTGTGGTCGGTAAAAATGCACACGTCGTGGTCGGAAAAGATGAAACAAATGAACGACTCTTTGAAGGCGTCTCTCAACTGAGGATGGGTCAACAAGTCTCGTGAGAAGGCGAACACTATTCTTCGGAGAAAATGTTCTTTTTTTCCCCCCTTCTGTAAACAAGCCAACCAGCCAAAGAACACATCCGATAGGATGTCAAAATACGAGTACATCGACTAAACATTTCCTTACTTTCTTGGACACTGAAAAAAGGATCTGAATAATAATTCCAAATTAACTTTCTTGGAATCAAAGAAAATTTCTTCTGAAAATTTCTTTGATTCCAAGAAAATGATGGAAATGATCTCTTCAGAAGACAGCGAATTGTACAACAACAACAAAACCTTCTAGGATTTGTGTTCAAAGCTTATGGAAGTACTAGGAGCGTGTGTGATGTTAAATTTTGACTTTCTTTATCTTTTAATCAGGTGACAACAACCCTCTGTGTATGAACTTTGCCACCCATATGTTCGGCAATGGAATTGGAAGATTGCAGGTGATTCTGGAGAGTAAGACGGAGCCAGTGGAGAAGAGAGTGGTTTGGGAAATCAGTGGAGAGTTTGGTAACATTTGGAATGTGGCGCAAGTGCCCATTTCTTCTAGGGACCCTTTCCAGGTATGCCACCATGTAGAACATTGCGATTAAAATTTTCCTATTGTAATATTTAGATAACTTTATTGCACCATTCCATATGATTTTTTTTTTTGTGTACTTCTTCACTCTGCCGCCAGGTTTCCTCCCGTAGTGATTTGCATTATAAACACAAACATATTCTCTATACTGTAAAATAAAACAAGTAATTTCTTATGACAATCATTCACAAAACCAATCTAAAAAGTACTTTTAGTGCTATAGAAGGACAGCGAATTGAATAAACCGCTAAGTCTTACATCGGTCGATGAAAGTCACCTACAACCTTAATTGAATGCTTGAAACGGTCATAAAAATATAATCATGGTTATATTAGATGTGAAGAACTACATAAAGAAGTCCTCTAGGTACTTCTGCTAAATACGCACTCATGATCCAAAAACATTACGACCAACCTATTAGCGTTTTCGGGAGCCGAGATAACCCCCTTTCACCCGTTTTGGTATTGACTTCACTAGACTACGGAAGGTAACCTGAGATATTATGGACCCACCTGAGAGTATGACCTCCTGGAGATTTGCGACCAAGCAAGGCGTCGGACTCCACCAGCGAATGCTGATATCCGTATGATCCGACAAATGTTCGATGGGATTCAAATCAGAGAATTAGGCGGCCAGAGGAAATGCTTGGATATGCTGTTCGACCCATGCTTGCACAATGAGAGCTTTGTGACACGGGATGTTGTCTTGCTAAAAGAGTTCAGATCCATCGAACCACAATATCACCATGTAGGACAATACCTAGTCCGAAACAATCTCCAGGTAAGAATTAGAGATGAAGATGCATGTTCCATGGAGATGTCCATGAGAACAGTCCTCATACCAGGGTTCTACCACCACTTGCCTGTTTCCGGCCAACCAACATGGTTCTCTATCAACAGTAAAAAGCAAATAGTGAAAATGTATAAAACAGTAATACGTAACTTCTGTCCGAGGAAGGTCTCATTTTCGGTAAAAATTAAAACAAAAATCCACTTTTGATAAATCTGACGATCGAGTTCGTCAAACTTGGTGATACATTGTTGATTAATGTTGTGATGTACTTCCCCATTTATTTTTTATTTTTTTTATTAAAGAAAATTGATCACACTGTCTGTTTTCCCTGATAGTACGCAGAGCACTCAATCTTTCCTGAATGCAAAGGTTATTCAAACATTCCTTCGAATTCTCTGTGTATTACATTCGACAGTGGTGCTGACTGAGAGTCTAAAGAGGCTTGATCTTCACTCTAATCGTGCATTCCTTTCCGAATCACATATGGATGCAGTTGCAAATTTTAGATCGCTCGGCATGCACTAACTTAGAGCAAGTGACATCGTTGAAGAGTTGGTAAAGATTTTTATGATCTTGCGAGTGGTTTTGTCTATTTCTTTCAACTTTTTCTCTGTTATTGCTTTGATATGTGAGTGTTTCCGTTCATCTACATTTCTATTTTAACAAAAAAATGCCACTCAGTGCGATATCTCCGTATTATTTGGTCTCGTTTAAATTGTCGTATGGTCAGGACTCTGTATTTTTAATCCTAAGTATACCTTTGGATCAAAAATTTGTATTAGCAATGGTGATCTTATAAAAAAATAATCCAAACATCCTGTATCAGATCTATAATTGAAATTTTTCACAGACTTTTGGCAGTCAATAAGCTGTTTTCAGTTCATTGTTAACTAAATGGATCGCCATGGTTACAGAACTTTATACCAGCCTTCTGTAAATAATCCAATCTAGTCATCTTCACATGAAAAAAAAAAAAAAAAAAAAAAAAAATTGAAGCTCTTGAGTGATCGCTTCTTTTTTTTTTGTTTTTAATCTTAGCAAATCCTCTGCTCAAAGAAGGCTGGTGTTACGATTCTTCCATTAAAAAACTAGCCCTAGCCCTAAACTCTTTTGTGTCATGAAGGAAGAACTAAAAATTGAAAAATAAACTGAGTGGTCGTTATTTGAATCAACGATCGCATTCCCAATACACTGGGAGAAAGCACTTGCTGAAATATCAAATATTTGACACAAACTAAAATTGTCCATTCTCTCTCTCTCTCTCTCTTTCTCTCTTCAGATATCTTTATTTATCTTTCTCTTCGCCTTCTGTTTTATGTATAGTAATAATAAGAAAAACAATAATAACTTGGAATTCGCTTTGAAAAGAAATTAACTAAAGACCCTATTTTGTGAACAGCTCCACCTGGTGGCTACAATAGGTTTAAATTATCGTAGCACTTCTATAGACAGTATTTCCTTCAATTATGATAATAACACTAACGTGACATCCATTTTCAACATAAATTAAAAGAACTTATTTTTCCATTTCGCACGAAGAAAAATATTGAACAGCACCACCTGGTGGTCGTAGTAGATTTTAATATCTCTTACAATAATAATAACTTGCAATCCCATTTCAAATGAAAATTTAACAAAAAAAATTGTCATTTGTAATGAACTAAATTTTTGAACAGCTCCACCTGGTGGCTACAGTAGGTTTAAATTCCCTTGGCAACATCGCTGTAGACAGTATATCCTTCCGTTCAGATACCTGCCCAGGTAAGTATTTATTTCCTATTAAGTTTACGATATTCAAACTCTTAAATACAATCCAATGCAAATATCTTACGTCGTTTTCTTACTCTTTTCTAGTTTTCCCTCAGACAGCGGCAGGAGAAAGCAATGGTAAGTATTCTCTAATTATTCGTAAGGTTTATCTACAAATTCCCTCCCTGAACTTTTCCAGAGTGCTGACTTACTCTTGCGCTGCTTTATCTTAATCAAAAGTAGGAAGTGAATATGGAAAATGCAGAAAATAGAACGGTTATCTTACTTCCGTCATGGGATTGGCCTCACTTCCGGTATAATATTTGTCTGACTTTCTAGTTTAGCAATGCTCCCATTGCACTATTAACACACTTCCGGTATATTTCATTCGACTTCCGGTAACTCATCGACCTTGTGGTTTGTCACCTGTCAAACATTCTGCAAATTTCAGCCAAGTCTCTTTTAATTATAACGTAAAAAGATTTCATAACAGTTTGCTGTCTCATTGTTATAAATTGCTTACATTTCCCAGACAACTGTTCATATTTACTTCGGTAATAACGATCGCCATCTATCGGCAAGAATAAAACTATTTATTGTTTTTTTTTTTTTTTTTTAAATTTTAACTGCGGTCAAACAAAATCTTTAAGAATTTTTGTTGGACTTTTATATAAAAGCCGAATAATAATAATAATAATAAATCTGTTGTAATGAATCGCCAACATTTCTTCTTCGTTCTTTTCATCTGTTTGTTCGATGCAGTTGGGGTTTTGTCGCCCACTGATCAGCACCGTGTATGAAATAGGATTTCAGGGCAATTACGCATGTCAATAGCGTGTTGTGTTGCTATTGTGATTTGATAGTTTTCTTGATGCCTTCCCATTTCTTTTTGCTCGGGTTTTAATCGATCGTAGAAGGGGTGGACTGTTCGTAACATCAATCTTCTTTTCTTTCATTGTTCATTAAAGGTGCAAGTCCTTGTCTGAGAGACAGAACTTGATAAGTAATTCAACTTTTCTAACTTTAAAATGTTGTTTAACTTGGTGTTTTAATTAACTTCGAAAGTTGGTAACTGTCTTTTCCTTTTCACGACGTCTTTTACTGATGAACAAGCTAAGAAAATACCGATAGCAATTACTTAAAAGAAGTATTCTTCAAGAAAGAATTTAAATAAAGGAAAACATTTGAAGCTACTTACTTCCCCACAGGATATTTCGAATTTTTCATAAATACCGGAAGTATTGAGCTACCGGAAGCATTCGGCTACTTCCGGTTATTTCTTTTATTTAACTTCCGCTGCAGTTTTTGTTCTGTTTTGTGGTATTTTCTCTCATAGAATTCATCATTTTCTCTATTCTGATGATTTCTTTCATTTCCATTACTGTGCTTATCTGATTTGCTGCGAATTATTGTTCTTTTTTCTGAATTTTGCCTTTGTAAGTCAAGTTATTCTCAGGCTATCACATTCCAATAATATTTGGATAAAGCTTTGTAAGCAATAGGTGCAATACAGTAATAATAATAATAATAATAATAATAATAATAATAATAATAATAATAATAATAATAATAAAGGTCACAACATGTACAGGCATGTTCTGTACTATTCTGTACTATAGAAGCATACAAGTGATCGTTATATTGTAGACTGTGAGAATTAAAACATTATATTTCATATCAGTAGCGCACTCAGGATTTAATCGGGGGGGGGGGGGGGGAGGGAGGCTGGTTGAGTAGACAATTTGAGAATACACACTACGCATCGCATACGACCTATGACTGAGCATCTGCAATGATCGCTAATTCATAAGTAGTATAGAAATAGAAGACACGACACAACATAAAAAAAAATGTAATTTTAATTAGGAAAAGATTTTTGGAAAATTTTCTAGTGTTTTCCCCCTTTTTCTTTGGGAGGGCGCCAGGGCCCCCAAAGAAAAAAAAAGGGGGGGAGAATCTCTGGCATTGGATCGCTATGGTATTGAACAGGGATTTGTTCTTCTAAGTTTTCTGCTTGTTTCTGATTTTATTTTTATTCGTATAGGGTTTCCCCCTATTTCTCCCCGTCCCTTTTGTGGGGTTGAGCCCTCCTAATGAGGGATTAAGTATATGTATCTTATGACTGTAAATCCGTGTGTGTTCATGGGGACGGTTTACTTGTTCCGAGGGACGAAAAACCCGAGTTTCCGGGTGCAAAAAAAAAAAAACCCAATCTAAGATATGAGACCAGCTAACTCACCTTTAGTTGAAAGAGAACCAGGCAAAAGGTTCCTTACGTCATGGACGGGAATCGAACCTAGGTCTGTCCGATCAAATGGTTTCGTCTACATCGACTGAACTACGGAGGCTCGCTTGTTTCTGATGAGAACAACCTATTCGAAACAGCTGTCGATCCAGTGAAACTTAATCGAAGCACTAATAAAAGGCGAATATGCGCGCTGTTGGGCAAAGTCTGTGTCTTTTAAGTAGTTCAAACCAAGGTTACTCCTATACTACCAAAGGTTATATTCCCATAAACTGTCTGCTCAATTTCGAAACCTTTAAGTCTTTCTATGTTTGGTTATAAAATATGGATGGATCCATTACATCCTCCTCCATTACAATGCATTACATTTCTGTTGTTTGTCACATTTTCAGAGAAAGATCATTTTGAAGTGCTTCCACTTTTCGAACATGAGCGTGTTCTGGACTAATAAAGTACTAAAATCTGAACATACACCTCCTGGAAGTTCTCGTGAAATCTTTATGAAAAAGTTGACAACAGAAATCTTAATCGAGGCAGTGGAATGTATTAGATGAGTCCCCATTGCTCCAAGGGAATGTACCAGTCGTATCAACTTGTACTTTGTTGATTTTTCATAAAATATCTATCAATTAATAACCATATTTGAACATATGAAGAACATTTAAATAAATTGATAAAAATAATCATTAGGAATTGGGATGAAAATCTACAATAAATTACAATACACAAACACCACCCTTCTTACCCTCAAAAGAAAAAACGTTTTTCTAACTAATGTTATTTTTTTTCCCGTACAAAATAACTTATCTTCCTATAATAATCATTAACGTACTCGATGCTTTATAAACCGGTGCGCATCTCGACTATCATCGGTGTAATACGCAAGTCAACAATACAACTTGAAAGTTCCACATCGCTCATTCCAACTGGAGTTCTATCCAGCCATCTGTTGAGGATGCATCAACTAAAACGTACGACCAATGACGACGCAATTTTTCTACCAGAATTAATATAAAGCAACTGTGTGCGTGTGTTCAGTTAGCAATAACGTGACATTTTGTATTTTCTTATAAATATTTTTCGCGTAACTAGTGCTATATCTCTTTATTTATACATTTCTTTTTCTTGGTCACGGAACCCAATGGAAGCGTCACGTAAAATCTTTTGGTGACGCCCCCCCCCCTCCCTCTTCCCTCCATACGAAGTTTTACGATGCACCCACTTCATTCAAACAAAATGATATTGCTTTGTGCTTTTGAATTCCATTTCGTTGTTTGTCACTCGAGCTCTTGGGATGGCCGCTTCTCCAGCGATACCGATTTGACTTTGGTTTCAGTGTTAATCTTACTTCGAGCGTATATTCACTTGCGCTGTTGTCTTCTTCTTCTTCTTTCTGTTCTTTCGAGTGCGGAAATTGCTTTTTATCCTAGTTCGACTTAAGTCCCCCAAGCGTATTAGTTATCCAACGTCTGTCTATTTTTATACTGTTTATCCCCAGCTTAAGCTATATATATATATATATATATATATATATATATATATATATTTCCCTTTGATTCCGTGGTTGACTTTCACTTATTATGATACGCAATACTCTACAAAGTACTCCCTATAGCCCAAATAGATATTTAGATAGTCAAGATATTTATGCGGGTATATGTATTGATATTTGCCGCCAGTATTTCTGCATAAACCTAATCATGCGAGTTCGTTTTGTCTTATAGCTGACTGTAGTTTTGAAGAAGACAACTGTGGGTGGACAAATCCGTCCCCGACCGATCGTTTAGATGATGTCGATTGGGGTAGAAGATATGACAATGACCTGGATGGACCCAGAACTGATCATACTAAAAATACGGCAGAAGGTAAGAAATTTAAATGCAAAGAGTTGATATTTTAACCAAGATATGCTTTATCAGTCGCAGTAGTTGTTGATAATTTTTTTTAAGTTAAATTAAAATTATAATTAATGAAGCGTCTACTGACAAATAAGATTAAGGATTAGTGCAATAGCTGAAAAAAAGGATAAAAAAGATATAAAAAAAGAGAAATTTTACACTATCAATCGCCAAACTTCTTATCTCAATTGCACAGGGAAAGTCCGGTCTTTTCGTGAAAGATAAAGTTGCATCGGATCAGATTTGGAACTCGAGAACTTTGCTGTGTGTGTGTGTGTGTGTGTATGTGCGTGTGTGTGTGTGTGTGTGTGCCGCTAGCCAGATCGTTTCTACTATTTTTTTTTTCTTTTTATCGAGCTATCTTTTGTGTTGTGTGTCCTTAATTGCTATCCACACGAGCATTCTCTTGTTTTTCAAACACAGTCAAAGACTCGGAGACTAAATGGAGAGATAGAAACAATGCGTGCTGGTCCGTACAGATGAGAGATCCAAACATTTGTTAGTGTTGTGCTGTGCATGTATACAAAAGATATTCCAAGCATTGAGGCATAATAATATATTAATTCTTCATTAATAAAACAGACGGTAGCAAGTGGGGGCTCGCATTCATTTGGCGAATGCGATAAGTTTTAAAGCATTCCAGAGCTCTCTCTCTCTCTCTCTCTCTCTCTCTCTCGCTCTCACTTCTATATTCTTTACTTTTAAAAGCGTAATGGCGGATAAAGAATCGATTGGCGTCCATCCTGGGAAATCAGGCTAAGCACTGGTTGCAATTTTCAAATGTCCGCTGTGATTATTTTTAGACAAACTTTCTAAGGTTAAAGGATGGCTCCGCTTGTCTGATAACACATCGCCGACCAAAAATAATTCACCTTCGCTGGTTTTCCTTTACTGAATCATTTAAGTTTGAACTTTATCAAGTTATAGCATACACCTACACACTCGCTTTTCATATTTTGACTTTCTTTCCATGTCTTTTTTTTTTAAGCGTGTTTCGTTCAAATGAGTAAACATCTATTAGTGGCAGAATCTATCAAAACGTTTCGAAATGACACGAATAAAAATACCACTCTGGTTTGGTGGAATTCGATGGAATTTCGTATTTAATAATTTCGGACTCAGATCGTTGGATCACCTCAATTTCTGGTTTCAATCAATGCATTTTCAGTGACAGAATTAGATCAAAACAAAAGTATTTGCACAGCACACACAAAAACTGCTCTGAGTTCAATTGTTGGGATTATGCGTAATGTCGCTTGACAAAAAAATGCTAATTATGAAACGCACTTGTTTTATTTGCAATCATTTTCATAATTATTATAATTTTTTTTCTACTTTGGATTTTTCCCCGTCATTGTTTTCTAGTGGATTCTAGGCTAAACTCTCTTTTCGACATTTTACTTCTTATTAATTCTCTCTCTCTCTCTCTCTCTCTCTCTCTCTCTCCCCTTTCAAACGTGTTCTCGCCCTCCCAATTTTCACCTCTTCTCTGCTTTACCAGAAGTGTACTTTTTATCTGTTTTTACTTCCCTCGCTCGCTCTGATGATAAGTTGAGTGCCGAGATGTTTACCTTGTGTAACGACGTCTGATCCAAAAGGTAGTAAATCAAGCGTTTCCTCGTTGCAGCGACAGCTCGATTCACCAAGGAACTGCATGAACTACAGGGTGTACAGATTAATTCCTTGGTGTGAACTGCAGATAATTAGACCCTCGCTATTCGAGGCATTGGGCTCTTCAGATTGATACTACGACGTGTCACTTCATCTTTCTTTCTATCAGCACCGTACGAAACCGAAAACAAATCGCCGTTCCATTTCGCCGTGTCCAACTGATCGAAAAGAGAACGAACGAGTGAGTTAGGGAGAAATGCGTGATGGTAATTCTCGAACTCGTTTATAACCGGCAGTTTGCAGAGAGCGTTGGAAATGACGACCATTCGTGGCATGCGCTTCCTGTGAGACAATAAATAAATAATTCGCAAATTCATTGAGTTAATGGCGATTATTTAATGAATTTCAATTAGCATTGACTGTCAGATTCTTGGAATAATAATAATAATAATAATAATAATAATAATAATAATAATAATAATAAACACTTTGTGTATTTTTTTAACTTTTTTATTTAGTTTCGGTATTAATCACTAGTGGGCACTTGTGTGCATCTACGCCCACGTGATCTTTATCTCGTGGGCGTAGATGCACAAAAAAACATTAACAATTATAATTTTTTACTTTTTTTATTTATTTTCGGTATTAATCAGTAGAGGGCGCTTGTGTGCATCTACGCCACACGTGATCTTTATCGGCCAATCTGAGTCTTTCCCTTATCAGACGCCTCGTTTATCAACAATGAATGTTATCAATGATAAAACATTAACAATTATAATTTTTTACTTTTTTTATTTAGTTTCGGTATTAATTACTAGAGGGCGCTTGTGTGCATCTAAGCCACACGTGATCTTTATCGGCCAATCTGAGTCTTTCCCTTATTAGACGTCTCGTTTAACAACGATGAATGTTATCGATGACAAAACATTAACAATTATATTAAAATACATAATAAATGATGTTTTATTTTCTTAGGTTTTTACATGAGTCTGCTAAGCAATGCGCCCTATCCGTACAAAAGTGGGACTTTTGGATTACTTATAAGTCCATTGTTTCAAGCAACTCAGTTTCGAAATTGCCTTTCGTTCTATTATTGGATGTATGGAAGGAGCATCGATCCAGCTGGTCCTAGTCTGGGTAGTTTACAGGTGTATATCAAAGAAAATGAGTCGCAGACTCTTATATGGAGACTTCACAATCAACAACAGAGGCGATGGGTATCGGCCAGAGCGCCTATAGTAACTGGAGTTGAACAGAAGATACCCACCAAACCCTATCAGGTATTTCGACCTTGTTTAGCATTTAAATTGTTTTCATCCTTGTGTTATGTTAGGACAGTCAAAGAAGTGTACAAGGTATGGTGGAAAATAAAAATCACAGTATCAGCTCTAAGATGGTGTAGAATTTTTATTCAGAAATTTATGCACAAGGCACAATGAGCGGGAGCATTGTCATGGTAGGTGAAAAAAAATCAAATTTCGGGTACACCGCTTTTTAGTCATTTTCATCCCCCACTCTCACCTTAGACTTTGAAGAACATAATAAAATTTGAATAAAAAAGAAAAAAAATCACTTTTTCATAATTTTATTGCAATGATCTTCGCTTCGTTTACTATTCTCAACAGACGTTACTCCATTTTTGAATATGGAAATGAAAGCCAATCAATTATTTGAGTTCTACTCATTCTTTCACTCTTCTAAAGTGAAAACTTGCATCTAGTGGGATTCTTCAACAGTTGTCCCAAGTATGAAATAAATAAAAAGAAATTGCAAATAGTCACTTTACAAAGTGTGACGCAAACTACAACTTCGAAATAAACCACGAAATAATCCAGAAGAGTCTACTATATCTGCGCTTAACCGAAATGCGTTGCGCTAACTGCACGAGCTCCGCCTAGCGGTCAAAAACCGGAAACTTTTTGAACACACCTCGCGTTTAATGTTTATTAATTTGTGTTATGGATGATGGAAGAGAAAACTAAGGTAAGTTTCTTGGAAAACAAAAATTGTTAACATTACTCAATGAATTAGAGATACGATTAATAATAAAACAATTAGATTTGATACGTAACATTAACAAACGGACGTGACGTTACACTTCCGTGTTACTATAGCAACAATAGATTGTGCTTGCGGTGAACATCAAAACAAAAATATGCTCACTACAACAGTATTTCCAAACGTTCTTTGTTTCATTTAAACCATAAATATTCTACCGTTCTGAAAGAACGAAGGAGATATTTTATCGCTCTGATTCACTAACTATTGACACAGATATTCAATATTAAACCCACTCTTTTGGTTGTGCACGTGGGGGTGATTCGTCTACCTTTTTTGTCAAGTAGCGTACACAAATAACTGGAGGCGATTAACATTCTTTCGCATGGCAAGAACACGAGCGCTTACCAACACGGAATGTAGTTCCATCTGTTTATTTAAGAGCGTAATATCAAAGAATAGATTAAAGACAAGAAAAGCCAACACACGCCCTTCACTTTCCTGAAGCGGAAACTTAGTTACTAAGTGGAACATCCACCTGTAGCTTCATGCCTGAACATGATAAGGACTCAGAGCTGATATATCACTTAATTAAAGTGTCGGGTCCAGTGATATCCAGCTGATGAATTATGTTCAGGCTATTAAGTTTGTAAAATGTGTAAGCAACCCAACACATTACGGAAACCTCTATCTATTTACACTTTGACCTTTTCCAGTGTGCCCACTTTTAACGCTTCGTTGCTTAGAGACTGCTTATGCTCCGAACATGTTCTTGTAACAAGATATGTATAAATTAATTTGCATTTTTTTAAATATTATGGTTTTGGAAGATCCGATGGGACTATAAATACTCATTTTGATTTAAGAAGACCCCGAAAAAAAAAAAAAAAAAAAAAAAACCTTAGGCCTTAACCATACTAAAAACATCCTAAGTTATTGTAAATCTGAGTCTCCGTAGCTCAGTCGATAGCGACGATGCCTTTTGTGAGAGCTTTTTAACTGAAGGTGATATAACCAGTCTCATCCGGATGTAGTAAGGTTGTTTGCTCTTTGAAACATACGTTTTTCATTCTGTAAAACAGACAAACCTTCCACAGAACACACTTACGCAATTAAAACAGTACATTGACTCCATAGCCGTAGTTTGCTTTAGACAAATTCCAACGTTTGTATTATCTAATAGTTTGCGATTGTTGATATATTTCCAAAATGCTTCAACTCTTCTCTATTGAAGTTATTCGTACTCTAATGATGGTGTAGGAACTCCAATATTACAATAAAGTGTGGTTAGTGTTTACTTTTTACAAATAATCTCTTTTGCTCCATATCCAGATACCAATGTCAAATGGATTAAAAGAAATGAATAATAAATAGCGCGTAGATTCCAATACTTTACAGAGGCGAGTAGAATATTTTGCTGCATCACTGTGGACAGCTCCATCTGAAAGAAATCGTTGATTTTTCGTCCCTCGGGGCTGAGGTCAGGACTTTGTAATGAGTACTGCAATGTCCTGATGTGGTGATGTTAAAAAAAAAAAACTGTCCTAGAGGTTTTTTTTAATAACATAACCTTCTCATTCAAAAATTGTTTTCATTGCTGGTTACATTAATTGAAATAATGGCGAAATTAAATCACGTGATAATCGAATTAATGAGAGGAAAAAAAATAGAAATCATTTCACCATAGCTAGTACATCTAGAACTTTAGCACACCAGGGGGCGTAGAACACCAGTTCCAGCACATGAATGTGTGCTATAATAAAACTACAAAACCATCAGCAAATGGAAGGTTTTTTTTCCCCCGAATTAAGGAACATTGTCGGAGTAAAATAAACAGAGTAGAAAGTAGCAGAGAGGTAAAAGTCTTCAAATTCAAGTTTGCTTCAAGAAGATAAGAAACCATTAGCTATACAAAAGGATTCAGATTTCTTTCCGCTGAAAACCAACATACACAGACAATGATCCTGAGCAGTTGAGGCGAAGTTCTTATTTGAAAACAAACATGACAGCTGTGGGAGACGTTTTTATGAACTGTTTTGATTCTCTCTCTCTATCTATCTATCTATTTATCTATTTTATCTATTTATCTCTATTTCTCTCTCTCTCTCTCTCTCTCTCTCTATATATATATATATATACAGGGTGTTCGGGATAAATTTGACATATTTATAATTAATTATATTTTTCCGTAAGTTACATGTATTAACACACACTTCTCTTCATTTAAAAGTTTGGACCCTTCTTCATTCATATACAAGATGTCAGAAAGGATGGATAGCTGGAACCCACCTGAATCATGGAAGAGAATAACTTGTATCATGATGATTCGTGCCCGCCATCAAAATAAGGATATTACGACTGCTGCCCAATGCTCCCTGAATACAGTAAAAACAATCAGGCATGAACTAGAGACTTGCAATGGTGACTACGAGGATGTAGCAAGAAGAAAGATCCCTAGCAGACTATCTGATTGCGTTCGTACAGCAGAATTCCTCGCAAATCTGCAGGAACAGGTGTTGAAGAACCCTGGCATTGGAATTCGGGCTTTGTTCGTGGAGTTGCTAACTGTAGTCAAGCCCTGGATAACAAGGGTAGCCAATGGTAGGCCGTATGTATGGCAGCAGGATTCGGCCCCTTGCCACACCTCTGGGAAAAGTCAAAAATGGTTGTCTGAAAATTTCTACGACTTCACCAGTCCAAATGTTTGGCCTCCAAACTCCCCAGACCTTAACCCCATGGATTATTTTGTATGGGGCGCAGTTGAAAAAGACACCAATCGCACTTCCAGTAATACAAAAGCCCAGTTAATGGATAAAATTAAAACAGTTTTTGCGGCCCTTCCCAGGGAGACTGTAGCATCAGCTTGTTCGAGGTTCCGAAGCAGAATTGAAGCTGTGATCGATGCTAATGGTGGTTATTTTGAGTAAATCTTGTTGATAGTATTGTAATTAACTCTGCCTGTAATGTTTTTTTGTCAATTCATTAAATTTAATAGATACAAAGAAGATTTTCTTTTTCCTTACGAAACTGTCAAATTTATCCCGAACACCCTGTATATATATATATATATATATTTATATATTTATATATATATATATATATGTGTGTGTGTGTGTGTGTAGAACGTTTTTTACCTTGGGTATACTATACGTTAAAGATACCAAGTAATTTTATAAACTTGGTTTTATTCCTTTTTCCCAAGTAAGATCTTTCTCTCATCCGGAGATTTTTATTTAATAAGGTCAAAGCACCTTGTGGCAACTTGTATAGGTAACATGTATAAGTTCTGCATTACTTCAATCTTGGCATCTCAGGGTCTGGCTCCCACTGACGAGACCTCAATAAAGGTCGAAACCGGTCTTGGTAGTTGCCCTTCCCTTAATGCATAGCATCGTACATCTCCGCAAGGAGATGTGCTTTGCATTATAGGAGATACTAAGGAAAAGTGATCAGATCTTACTCCACCTTTACCACGAGTTGCCTCAGGCTTGTCTGTTTGCTTACTTGGGAAAAAGGATTAAAATCAACTTTATAAAATTGCTTGGTATCTTCAACACACACACACACACACACACACACACACACACACACACACACACACACACACACACACACACACACACACACACATATATATATTTATTTTTATTTATTTTTTTTTTCAGATAATCTACGAAGGTCTTTGGGGTGACGAAAGAGTTGGATACATAGCGATCGATGACGTCAGCATTTTTGATGGAGACTGTACACGTACGTACCACTTAATCTCAGCTGTCCCCACGTTCTTGTGTATTTTATGGTTTCTGCTATAACAGCATGCTAACATTAGTTTTCGTTTTGTACTTTTTTTTTTTATTCCTTTATTTTCCCTTCTAACTTTGTCTTGTTTTTCGTATTATTATTATTTTTTCATCTTCGTTTTTTTATATATCTTTTTGTATTAACTTTTTTTAGGTGTTCAATTGCATTTAGTTACATTTGCTACAGCTTTTAATTTACTGGTTTTTCTCTTTTAGTTTCTCATTTTTCTTGTCGCGTTTAATTTATTCAATTTTTTCCCCTATTTTATTGTTTATGTTTTATACACGAATTTTAATTTCTGTTTTTTTTTAACTCTGGACGTTTCTTTCCTCCTTCTCTCTTTCTGTATTCAACTTCGCGAGGTTCGCTTTTTCTACGTATCTATCGCAGTACCCTCCCCACCTCTCTCTCTCTCTCTCTCTCTCTCGCTCTTAAAAAATAAGTAAAAATGCACATTCTGTAACTGACAAGAAAAGCACAAAAATTCCTTTCTGTAACTATAGAACAACCTCCTTGCTGTTTTGTTCGGCTTATTCGAATGCCAAATGGATTTACATTTTCATGTCTGTCCATTTTCCAAAGAGGAGATAAAAATCTTCGTGGAGTCAAGTGTACGTCTGTTCGCTATAGACCAAGTTTAGCATCTACTTTTTTTTTTTCTTGTGTGTTGCGTATTTTCAGACTAGCAAATTCTATCCACACAATAAATTTAAAATAGACTTTTTATGACATTGCAATGCTTTGAGTAGTCCTACGTGTATGTGCGCGTGGACATGGACATTATATATTGTACGACGGTTGTTAATATATAAAAAAATGGTTCGCGTCACATAAACAAAGAAAGTTCTGCATAATTTTATTATTTTTTCTTATGCCCCGTCTTTGTAAATCGAGGCATTGACCAGTCGCAGAAGACTCCGTGTTAGAGTAATGACAAAATGCATGCATTGCTTAGAAACATCTGCGTTTAAATCTAATCGCAAATATGAAAAGATTTTTCTAGAACTTTTCAGTCTAGGTTGAGTTACTAGGTCTGAGGCATTGGAAGAGTTTTCTCCAGTTTGAAAATACGAGCATCGGACAGACTAACTTTTCAGTGTTGTTATACTGTTAGATACAAGGCTTTATATTTTATGTGACTTTCATTTATGAGAGGTTATAAACCTATGGTATATTAAGCTTCAAGATAATCGATGATCTGTACCCTAAATACTAATCCTCATACCATACTTCTAATGAATAAAATCCTCGGGGCTTCAAGAAACAACCAACAAATTCCTTTCTTCTTTTAATCATTTGTTATGAACTGTGTCTTCGGGACCTCTCGTGTGTGGGACTGTTAAAAGCTTGACAGTTGAATTATTCCAAGGGGATAAACAAGCTGTGGAAAGGGTACAAAAAAAAAGAGTTACGAAGATTATATCCGGATTATGGAATTTACATTATGAGGACAGAATTTAAAAAAAAAATATCAACAAATTACTTTTCCCTTGATCCCTGCTGATATATGGCACTGATCTACTATAGGACTTGCAGCCACTTGTGAGCGGAGTGATATTAAAAAAAAAAATAGTATTTAGTGGACAAAATATTTTTTATTGAATTAATTATTTATATTTTGTATTTTATACGTCATCTGATAACCCTGTTCTAGAAATTTCCAAACACTTCAACCCTCCAATAGGGTGGTCGTCTCATTCTGGGTAATAACAACCACTCAACCTTTGTATTTTTATGCGTTTGTGTATATAAATGGAAATTAGGTTCCTCAAAATATTAAACATGAATTCACGCATTAAGAACGTCAATTTAATAGGTCCACCTTTGATCTACAACGCAATGCACCTTACAGCAAACATATTTTACTCAGGACACCTTTTAGTGTACACCGAACGCATCCTCCATTTTCAAAGATGGGTTGATTAGTACATTTCAGGTGCCGCAAATTCTTTTGGAAAGGTAGTGTATACATCGATGTGCAGTCGGTCTATTTCCTTTTATATTACTAGTTAGATCGATATCATATTTCACTTACTTATTCGTTGTTCTGTTTTATTTTTTCTTCTTTCCATTTCCGCTTTATTGGAGGTTACAAAATTCATTTAGCCGTGTGAGCTTTCGCTTCATAAATACGGCGAACTAAATTTTAACGAGACTTTATTAAATTGTCTTAGACTGTCAAAACCGTCAGTCTCCACTCTTCTCCATTTCTTTTTTAATTTTTTTTTATTTATATTTTTTTGTACGTTCACATCACGTGACACGTTCATAAACCGTTCGCTCTGACATTTAGTCTTCTCCATTGTATTATAGATCATCACACTTTTAAGCCACTTTCAACAAGAGATCAATCATCGATCTAACCCTAGTACTTTGCATGCCATTCGCTACGTAGTTCCCCCTAGCGGTCAGGAGTAATAACAATCTCATTTTAGAAAGAGTTTCCCGATTGGCAAACACATTCGATTTTATGATATTTTACTGAAATTTATTGAATCTTGTTTTCGAATATTTAACTTGAACAAAATAAATAACTAAATAAATAAAGTTAGAAATATATAAAGGAATATAGTTGAATAGTTCAAGAGGAAACCGATAAAAGGTAATTCCGATTTCTGTGGTTATTGCGTTTAATTATGCGTTATTTCACACAAAAATAAAAATAAAAATAGAATTTTCTTAAAAAAAATTTAAATTGATATTATTATTAAGATAAAAATAAAAGTTTCTTAAAGAAACAAAAAACCTCTTAAAATATGAAGATGAACTTCAGACACCTTTTATTTTTTTTTATTACATTGTATATACATATCTAGAACGGGAGAGAGTCTTGCCATGGAGCCGCAGAACAAATGATTAATGAATCAACCGTGAGATGCGGTGATTAATACCCTTGGAGGATAATGGATCGCAATGCTGTAGTCAATGAAGTTCAACAGAAGCTCGGCTATTGCTGTTACCTTCCTGCTATGATCAGAGCTTTTAATAGCTTATAACATCTTATCCCTACACTGTCCTCTACAGATACAGATAACTGGGAAGATGAAAAGCATTCTTGCTTCGTCCCTTTAAGCCAGTCCTTATAAGGACTAAGAGACGACTTTGTCCAATCTCTGGATAAGAAGCTGGAGCTCGACCTCCTCAAAAAACTGTTGAAGAAATTTGAGGTAGAGTGGCCAGGATTTCTAAACCTATATTCAACGACAGATGACTCCACAGAAGAGGACAACTCAACACCAGGAGAAGAAGGGAAGATGAACCTGATGATCTCTGCTCCCACACCAAAAGACCATACAGAAACCCATGCTCGAAAAAAGCGTAAAACAGCGGAGACTCAGGTAAACGAGGGGATGGAAGAAGATACCCCCAACACTGACCTCCCCACACCCAATAATGAAAAAGTCCCGCCAATTGCACTACGGGAAAAAGAACGATGGATGGCCCTCGGGCCTATTATGCAAAACCACCAAATTGCCTATTCATGGGCAAAAAACGTCAATGACGGAGTTAAAATCCAGCCTACCACAGTAGGCGACTACAGACATCTCACAAAAACCATGGATGAGTTAGATATTAAATATCATACTTACTCACTGAAGTCAGAGAAAAACCTAAAAGTTGCACTCAGGGGAGTAACAGAAAACATCTCCACAGATGAAATAACTGAAGACCTCCGCTTCCACGATCTCCCACCTGTCAAGGTCAGCAGAATGTTACGGGCCGACAAGAGTCCAATGCCCCTAGTACTCGTAGAGATACCTAACACACACACAAGAACATATACAACATAACAACGATCTGTGGTCTGAAAATCACAAAGGAAAAGCGAGCCACTAAGGAAAAGCGCCTCGTCGGGCCAGTGCCACAGATGTCAGAAATACGGAGACGCACAGAAACCCTGCAGAGCAGACTACAAATCTCAAATGTGGACAAAACCACCCCACAGCAACTTGCTCAAAACCCAGGACCTCACCAGCCAAATGCGCGAACTGAGGGGAATCCCCACCCGGCAAACTACAGAGGCTGCAGTCACTACCCTAAGAACAAAACAGGCAACAAAAGGAAACAGATCTCTCAACCCTGTCCACAGGCACCAGAGTCGACGGCTCTCCAGTTGCCTGACACCCAACAAAAGACAACAAAACACCAGTTCTCACAAATGGAAAATACCAACAGTCTGGAAAGCCACCGTGGAACCAGGACATACGCCGAAGTAGCCCACTCATCCAAAGATATCCAGCAAGACCAAATTCTTCCAAACATGACAACAGTCATCACGGCCTCATTGGCAAACATGCTTCAAGACTTCAGTAAGTCAAACCCTTCACCAAACTCCACAAAAAGATTTCTAAAAGAAACTCAAACCATCTTATCAATGCTTGTTAATGAACAAAACTAGATTATTCCCAGACTCACTACAGATCGCCGCTTGGAACGCCAATGGCCTAAAAAACAAGACACTGGAGCTTCAAGAATTCTCTGACAGATACAACCCTTAAATAATCCTAATTAATGAAACTCATCTAAGACCTGCAGACAATCCAAAACTGAGAGGCTACACATTGTATTGAAATAACCGACTGGACTACAGAGGTGGTGGTACAGCCATATTTATCGGGAACTGTATCAGGCACAATGGAATACTCAACCTCCAACCTAAAACTCACTAGTGTCGAAGTCCACACAAACTCAACTGGAAGACTTAAAATCTACGCCGCCTACAACTCCCCTGCTAAGACCCTACTATTTTCTGAATTGGATGCTGTACTGGACATAATTGAATCCATCATCGTCGCTGGGGACTTAAACTCCAAACATCCCTCCTGGAATAGCAGAACCACAAATAAAAATGGCCGTATACTCTTCAGCTACACAGGATTAAACAATGCTGTCGTAACAGAACCCACTGAACCAACCCACCACAGCTCAACTGTCACAGCTGACATCCTAGACATCGCCATCCTACACAACATCAAATATCAGTGCATCATTCAAGCACTGAACGAATTATCATCAGATCACAACCCAATCCTACTTCACTTAGAGAACAAAGACCAGTCACCCCCCCCCAAACCTCCATTGTCTGGGAGAAACTTAGGAAAGTGCTACCAGAACACATTGGTCCGGTTTCCCATATAAGCCAAGGAAAAAATAGACATGGCAATAAAGAACCTCACCAATCAAATCAATAAAGCCACAACAGCAGCCACAGTATCCAAGATTACCCACAAACAAAACCGTCTTCCGGAAGAAATCATGGACTTAATAAGGGAAAAAAACAGACAAAGAAAAATATACCACAATACACATGCTCCCCAGGACAAAACTGTCCGAGAAGTTCTCCAGAACCACAGGAATCAACAATGGGACAACAAGCTCACCTCCATCTCTCCACATCAGATCATTTTCCATATTGAAATTCCTAAACAACCTCAGGAACAAGCGCAAATCCCTCCCCTCTCTCCAAGCAGAACAGCACCTTGCATACACAGATGCTGACAAAGCTGAAGCCATAGCAAGAAACCTAGAGGAACAATGCAGTCCTGCATATGAGAACCTAAACATCAGTCATGTATACAAGATCCATCGTAAAGTCAGG
Organism: Typopeltis vanoorti; assembly: GCF_054136105.1. Classification (NCBI taxonomy): domain Eukaryota; kingdom Metazoa; phylum Arthropoda; class Arachnida; order Uropygi; family Thelyphonidae; genus Typopeltis; species Typopeltis vanoorti. The sequence continues at coordinate 67,447,597 of NC_143551.1, forward strand.
TTCACAGCAAATCGTCCCGATGACAATCCAAGCACTATAATGCCTACCTCACCTACCGAAATAATCGGCATCATCAACCACCTCAAGATCAAAAAAGCCCCAAGTCCCGACGGCATCACTAACAAAGTCATCAAGGCACTACCACGCAAAGCCATAGCACAGCTGGCAAACATCATAAACTCCATCCTCAAATGGCAGCACTTCCCCCATTCATGGAAAATAGCTGACATCATCCCAATTCACAAACCAGGCAAAGACCCACACCTAACTGAAAATTACCGTTCCATCAGTCTGTTGTCCAACTTAGAAAAATAGCAGAGAAAATCATGCTCATTAGACTCCAAGATCATGTCAACCAACTAAATATCATTCAACAAGAACAATTTGGCTTCCGTCAAAATCACAGCACCACCCAACAGATCCATAGACTGGTAGAATACATCACGACAGGATTTAATTGGAATCAGCACACAGGAGCCGTCTTCCTAGACATCTCAAAGGCCTTCGATAAGATCTGGCATCAAGGCCTCCTCTACAAACTTATCATCGCAAACATTCCACCAAACATGATACACCTGATTAAATCATACCTCTCAAACAGGAGGATGCAAGTCAAAATCAATGAAACAGTCTCAACCCAACGGAAAATCTTCGCTGGAGTTCCTTAAGGATCACTGCTAGCCCCGATCCCAGATGACACGGCTATACTAGCCAGATCCCGCCAACCACATTTCGTAACCAAAAAACTACAAGACACCATCCTGAATCTAGAAAAATGGTTTACAGACTGACGACTACAATTAAACCACAGAAAAGCACAACGATACTCTTCGCAAGAAGACCAGCATCCCTCAAAGGAGACATCACCCTGTTCAATTTTAAAATTCCCTGGAAAAATGAAGCTAAATACCTGGGAATACTTCTCGACAAACGATTATGCTTCAACAGTCACATCAAGAGCACATGCACCAAAGCTTGAAAAGTTATCGCCCAGCTATACCCCTTGATCAACAGACACAGCAAACTAAGCTCAAGAAACAAAATTCTACTCTACAACCGTCCCACAATTATATAAGCCTCCCCAGCCTGGAGCCATACCTCCAAGACAAGCATCCTCAAACTACAAAGACTACAGAACAAGTGCCTGCGAATGATATTGGAGGCCCCGTGGTTCATCAGGAACGCCCAGATCCACAGGGACATAAATATCACTACATCTCTCCACTACTACGCTCCCTAGCAGAAAAATTCTTTATGAAGACATCTACGCATCCAAACCAACTAATACAACAAGCCGGAAACTATGACGGTAATGACCACTGGAAACATAAAAGACCGAAAGCCATCCTAACACTCAACGACGTGTAACCACATCTGCCCACTCGGGACGAGCTAAAATAGCTCACAAATCTCTCCCATCACTGCTCCCGAAACAGACAACAGGGATTATAAAAAGCGTCAAGCTTCACCCTCTGCGCCATATATGTCCTGCGTTCAGAAACAAATATGTCACAACCTAAAGTGATTTTTTTGGACTTCCAGGATAACAAATGGCAATGCTGTAGTCAATGACGTTTTAACTGAGGCTCGGTTATTGCCGTTATCCAGCCATGACTAGCTCAATAACACCCCATCCACACAGATTTTCTTCATTCAGATGACGGGATAAAGAGTCAAGGACTCAGTCCATCGCCCAGTTCTTTTAAGAACTTTAAGAGTGACTTGAACTGACTGATCCTTCTAAAACTCCAAATTTCGCATTTCTACAAAAATCAACGAATACATTTCATTGGTTTTATAAATTGGACACTAAATAAATATCATTACATTTATTCAGTACAATGGTATATTTTCCAAATACTTTTATTTTTATTGGGATGCCTTTATTAACTCTACACATTCATAATTAAACTGAAACCCTCCCACTATTATACTGAATGGCCAAAGGGAGAGATATGTGGACTTCTCATTAAATGTTTTCGAACTAGGATATTTAACTCCACCAGTACCTTCTCCTGAATATGCAATTCAATATTCGACTTATTTCTATTGAAACTACATGGCCATGGGTTCTTTAAAATACAAACATTAGTTCGAAACAATTTGCTCTTTGATATGTAAAGTGACTTTATTTTTAAATATTCAACTGAAGTCAAATTTGTATTTGAATCTTAATATAAAAACAGATTAATAGACTCATAAAATTTTTTTTCTAGAAATAGTTAAATATCTAAATTAAATTAAAATTTCTTATTGTAGCCCATCCAAGAGAAGCCAAACCGACTTTTGGTAAGTTCTTTCATATTATTTGTTCGTGAATTGTGGACTAGTATTGTAAAAAATGTTGTAGACTAGTAGTTTTTGTGGCAAACAATGTCTAAATCATGTAAGTCTTATTATTATTATTATTATTATTATTATTATTATTATTATTATTATTATTATTATTATTAGTGCATTAATATGTTATTTGCCTCGTAGAGAACAGAGGTTGTTAGAGAATTTTGTCAACGATCTCTTACAAAACATGTTTGTCTCCTGTTGTTTTAATGAAGTCATTTTTTGGTATCTTTTTATTTCCTAAAATATAATATTGGCGTCATTTTGCCCATTCACAGAATATTCCTATAGTGAACAACCGTCATAATAATGATGTCATTCTTCCTATTATTGAATAGGATTATTACAACAGAATACATCCAGCTTCTTAAAAAAAAAAAAATAATAATAAATTCAAAGCCTTTGGCCTTTCAGCAAAATAGGACTTGTGCATTATTATATTCCATTTACGTTATCAAGCATTATAGACAACCTACATTACTTGTCACGCAAAAACCTTTCAGTTTTTTTTTTCATAATTCTTTAATTCGTTTAATTTAATTTTTCCATTTCCCTGGAACATTTTAAGCTAAACTAACAAAGTAACATTTGCCTTCTTGCGAACTCTGAGTCGGAATTTAGTTAGTGCTTTTAGCGTGTGCAGTATTAAGACTACATTTCGTTAAGTCAATCAAAGTTTTCTCTTGCATTAGCACATTGGTTGACACCAACGCAATCATTGTTCCTAATGAGATCCCTTTTGCTTTGAACTTAATCCTCTTTTCGGAGAGAAGCGCGAACATTGGAAGTGCCGCAGGCGAGAAACCACATTAAGATAATTCTCTCTCTCTCTCTCTCTCTCTCTCTCTCTAAGGAGAGATATAAATGAATCTTTCTAGAGTTTGCTTCCGACCAGATACAACAAAAGCATTCGAAATGTTGGTCATCTCATCGTTACCATACTGCATCAGGTAGGATTTTACGTTACTTTGGATACTGGGATAATCTAAAACCTTGTAGCGTCAAGGAATGCGTCTATGGCGTTCTCAAGGTGAGGGTAAGTGTATCATATAAATGAAATCTTAGCGACACACATTACCATGAGATATTGGCCTAGATGTCCCGTCGAATAACTAAAAGGTATAAGGAGGAAAAAAGAAAGAAAGCTAAAAAAGAAGAAAATCTACTGTCATAAGCACTTCCAAGAATAAATGTTTCTTTTTCATCACTAGTTATGGTAGCAGCGATTTGTTACCATAGCAACGAAAACTACTATATAAGAGACGATATAATTTGTTACTAATGCAGACTATATTCGGTCAAAATTTGGTAAAGAGGATGGTATCGTAAGAGTTCATTTCAATCGATGTCAATGAATAGTCTGAATTTTTTATCGGTTTTAAAAGATCAAATTTAAATGTTTTAAAATTGTATTCATATTTTTTTTATGTTGTGCCCATCGAGGGAGGACACATACTACACAGGCCAGCTATCATACTTATTCTTGAATTCATTCACACTGCTTGCACTCCCAACAGCCAAAGGCAATCCATTTCAATCACGCACCACCCTCTGAGAGAAAAATCTATCCCTCACACCCTTCTTCGCGGCCTTCATTCTCAGCTTCCAAGGATGCCCTCTCGTCTTTTCTCCACTCTCCATAAATTGAAAAATTCCGTCAACTCAAATCCTGTCTGACCTTTTCAGAAGTTTGTAGGTCTCCATCATATCACCCCCCCTCTTTCTCCTGTTTGCTAGTGTCTGCAGTCTACAAATTCTCAGTCTGTCTTCATAATCAGTATTCCACAATCCTGATATCATTTTTAACACTCCCTTTTGTACTCTCTCTCTCTCCAATATATCATCTTGAGCACAATAGTCCAAGTGAGATCTTATCAAGGCCTTGTAAAGAGGCAAAATAACATCCTTATCTTTACATGTGAACGTTCGTTTTCAACATTGCAATTATCTTTTGAGTTGTATTTGCAATCTTTCCCACAACTTCAACTTCCTATCTATTAACACTCCAAGATCCCTAGCCTCGTCAGTTTCTTCTAGCCTAATCCCACCAATATAATACGACATTGGATATCTGATCATGCCGAAGTGAATGACTTTACATTGAACTGACACCCATTTCCCTATGCGCACAATTCCAGCCTATTCAAATCATTCTGCAAGTTCTGCATATCAGCAGCATTCCTGATTACCCTACATATCTTGCATGATCAGCAAATAACTGTATGTCAAATCCTTCTCAATATCATTAATATACAGATTGAAACAGTGGGCCAAGCACTAATCCTTGCGGTACATCACTGGTTACCTTAATCCGTGATGTACCTTTCAGACTCAGATCCCCCGTATACCACTTTTTGATATCTATCAGTCAGCCATCCTCTTATCCATGCTAATATTGCACTGAATTAAATTTTTACTTATTCTAATTTTATTTTATTTTCCCCTTATCTCATTTCGTATTTCTGATTTAAAGCGAATATATCTCAGGATTAGAGAGGCAGAACTTTTTTTTTTTTTTTTTTTTTTTTTTACGCCGCAGTGAAAATAATTCTTAGCATGTGCGTTGAAAGGTATTCTTCTACGCGCCTGTCTTGCATTTATTCCGAAGACAATTTTATAAATTCATTCAAAATGTGTTCAATTAGAGCTAAGGCTCGCGCTAAAATATCACCTATTTCCTTCTTAAAAGCGCGGAAATAGTGGCGAGCATATTTCATTCCAGGTAATATAAAGTACTCTGCCATACCACCTGATAGATACACGCACAGCTTACTGTTACCATGGAAACACGGAAACCAACGTCACATCCGCTTTAACATCCAATGCCAACAAAGTAACGAAACTATTTTACTGTACATAACAGAGATATGCATTTGTAGGTTTCATGTTAATAATTTTCTTTAATTCCCAAAAGTAAAATGTGCTTTTTAATCTATTTTTTTTTCTTCGTCTAATGACTACGATTTTATCATTTTCTTTCTTCAACAAGTTAAGAAAACGACTGACGTTTTAAAAATTAAAATGCGCCCCTATCTTCCGTTTTAACTTGCACAAAAGCTAAACCACGATACTCTGTTGTTTTGTGTTTGTTACAGCGCAATATATATTGCGCACATTCCGGTAATGGCGTCATATATCATGTGTGTGGAACTGTAAACTTAACATCTCTTTGTTGGTTTCTGTTTTTTTTTTTTTTAATTTATTGTTGTTTCTTGTTTGGTTTGCAAATGCAGATTTATATACAGCTAAGCCATTATTATTATTATTATTATTATTATTATTATTATTATTATTATTATTATTATTATTATTATTATTATTATTATTATTATTATTATTATCTTAAAGGAAAATAACATTTTACTCTCTTTAGCCAAAACATTATGACCATCTACCTAGTGACGTGTTGATTCTGCTTTGGTCGAGATTACCGCTTGCCCCAGTCTTGGCATGGACTCCACGAAATCACGTGAAGTGTCCCGAGATATTCTGGAACAACTAGAGAAAATAACGACCCTTAGGTCAGCTACAGAACTAGCCACTGGCGTTGACAGGCGGTTGAGTTGCTTCGTTCCACATAATCCCACAAATGTTCTATGGGATTCAATTGAATGGAATTAGGTGCCACAGAATGCTTGGATATGCTCTGCAACGCGAACCATGTGATACGGAAAGTTGCCTTGATGGAAAAGTCCGGATTAATTGGGCTACATTATCACCATATATTATGACCACAAAATGTTATGACCACCCAGCCTGTTTCCGGCCTGGTTGGCCGGAAACAGCCTGGGTGGCCATAAAATAACTTTCCCTCTTTGGAGGCATCTGTAGCTAAAACCAATAAACGGAATGAAATCAAATTTTATATCGAGACTTTTGATGGCATGGGGAGATGAATTCCACGAAAAAAAGGTTTAGTACCATAAGTCGCCGATAGGTGGAATTTTGGCGCTGGCGGAGCCAAAAACTATCGGATAATTACATTAAAAGCAGATAAAATGGAATGATAACATTTCGGTGGTGTAAGCGACAGCAGCGTCAGTCATTCCAGCTGGATATGTGGCGCTTTACAAATAAGATAATAATAATTAAACTTGCAGATGATTGAACTTATACGGATAGAAGTGAAGCATTTTCTGTAAGATTTTCCAGACTGTACCATAAGCCATATGAAGTTTGCGAGCTATGGCACGAGCGCTTGGACCAGTACTGGTCCCTGTGTCGTCGAACACCGCAGTAGCAACGTCTGTTACTGTCTCTTCTTGCACTGCTTTCCGTCGTCTGCGAGGTCTAACTCCTAGTGATTCAGTTTCTTCAAACTTCTTTATCATAGCTCTCAGTGCTACAGCTGACATGGGACCTATACGCAGGTTATGAAGCTTTCTAAATTCCCGAAGGGCCGCTACGGCATTGCACTGTTTAAGGTAAAACAACTTAATAAGTAAAGCATGCTGAATCAAGGTAGGACGCATATTGAGCACAATTCGTCAGTCATTCGAATATCTGCCTGAACGTTCCCAATCCCTTTTTAAGTGGAATTGGTGGCGCTGCTGTCACGTACGCACAGTAAAATTTGCATAATCCTTTTTACCTGCGTTTACTGCAAATATTTGACTGCTTTCTGCTCCGCAAGCGCCAAAATTTCCCCTATCGTCGACTTTTGGTACTAAATCTTTTTTTTTTTTTTGGCGGAATTCATCTCCCCATGCCTTCGAAAGTCTCAATATAAAATATGGTTTCATGACCACCCTGTATTTTTGCTCATAAGTGTATACAGAAAGTTAGCTTTGTGGCGTGTTCTAAATGATCTACATATGTAGAGTGTACTCACAAAGTAATTTTTTTAGACATTTTGTAGTGTAGATTGTCTTTTTTTATTTTTATTTTTGATGTGATTACATGGTGGTTTTTTTAGGGACATAAATAATATAGAAGCCTTACGTAGAAGGTTAAAGACATTTCTGTGCTGGAACCAACTCGTGCGAGCCAGATGTCAGCTCTTCAAGATTTTTTGCAAGCTGGTTGTTAAACCGACAATGGCTATAAACTGCAGAGTGGTACGCACTTCATTCTACAATGTCTAGCGGAGTTTGGGCGATTAGTTGGTGTATTAACAAGGGGAAATTCAGCAGTAGGCGCTCTTTTTCGGTACCCTTTGTACTTCTTTTCCTCACTCCTCCCTACATGGCAACTTGTGTAGGGATTATCTCATCTAACAGTTTTATAGAAATATTATTTTTCGATAATTATCTGCCTAATTTTGTCTGCTTCTTCTTAAAGTAATATAATCCCTATGATCGGTGTCTGTCAAAGATTTTGCATATCTAGATTTTTGGCGAACCTAATGAGGTCATTATACTAATATGAAGCAGTCTAGCTAAAATTAAGCGGATATTTGCTGATAGAATTCATTTATACTTTCGTGGGTGGGGGCTGTAATTCTCACAATGGGAAAACCTACTTTTTTTTTTCTTCTTCTGCGAATCGGTTGTTAACCAGCACATTTCTGTGCTACCTTTATTTTACGCTGTCTTAATATAGTGACGTAAAGCCGACACGTATTGGAAGATACCTTTAGGGCTTTTCCTCGCCACCACCAGCACGGAAAAGAGGTGTCATGAGAACCTTACGTGACAGAGCATACAGCATTTTAAGCGACGATGAAAAAAAAAGGAACCAAAAACTTCAGGGCTTCACCATAATCCTACCGTAAAATGGAATAAAACAAAATCGATTAAAAAAGGGGGGTTAAAGATAAAAAGATACTATAGCGTCTACCTAGAAAAGCCTCAAGTGGTGAAGGATAAAAGATAACTGCGCAGGATGTGGCGCATCTAGGGGAAGTAACCTCGCACTTCAAATTGCAAGATATTGAATATGGCGAAAGAAGACGTTATGTTTTCAGAAATGATCGTGGAATGTCCCAAAACTCTGTGGGCTAAAACAGGAGTTCCATATTCGTGGATGGTATGCGGCCTTTTAAGGCGCTGTGCTCAGTACAGCATTCTTTTTTTGCTTTAATTTGCTAAATGCCATAATTCTTCAATATACCACAAAAATGTTCTGATGAAATATCCGGGTACGTCCGGACATTTTTGTAAGATTCTCTTATCAAAATTACTCGCCATAAGAGAATCTCAAGTTTTTTAGCAAGATTAAATTCCTTTCTTCGTAAGTGAGCCATAGTTTCTTTAGCCTCCAGTTTATTTGCCGTATGAGGATACAACGGCTCTAATGATCAAACGGACATTCTGCACCATTTTATGAAACCAATATAGTACTATTGGTTGTAATGTATTTTGTATGTCAGTGACATGTGTTCTATTGGTCGGTTTGCCTGGTTGTGGGACGCAAACTCTCTGCGAAGAAAAATCCTGCCACCACCACCATATGAGACCGTCTAACTCGGCTTCAGTTGAAAAGCCATGATAACGGTTCTTCGAGTCCCAGACTGAATTCGAACCCCGGTTTTTCCAGCCAAAGGGCTTTCTCTATATCGACTAAGTTACGAAGGCTCATAGCCTATTGGTCGAAGAGCGGATACGCTATCCACTCGGCCAACCAGGCCTGCTGCACAGCTGCTAACCTTTATATCAATCAAAAAAAGCTGTTCAACTTAAAACATTGTTCTCACATTTAGTTTGGTGCACGGAAAACTTCCTTAAAAAGTCTTGTTGCCGTCTAGAAGAACGTAGTCCGCTTAACAGATGATCTCTCTCTCTCTCTCTCTCAAGCTCTCTTTCAGAAACTCATCCATTGACACGTAGCGTCCAACTGCAATCGAGCAAGAAGTGTTAAATCGAATGTTCAATCAACTTTCAAAGTCCTGCGGGCGCAACTCCTGTGTCAGGGTTATCTTGAGTGGGTAGAATTTTCCAGGCAGTTGTCTAAGGCACATCCGCTTGATACATTACTTGCACCGCAGAAACCAACGCTGTTATTCATGGCCTACTCCACAACGGCAGCAGCAACTTCATCGCTTGTTGTGAACTGATTGGTTTGCGACCTCTCTGAGATAGTGGACCCTGTCGACATTTAAGGCAACGAAATTCTCTGCGTGCAGCAACAGCAGCATTGCAATTGTTTACAGTTTCACGAGCAAAGCACTTTGGGGAAACATTAATGCCATCACTGGATACGGTATTACCAACCAGAATGAAGAGGAAAAATCCTGCGTGCATCTTTTTGAACCCTCCTGACACCTGCCGAGTTGCGTGATATACATATTCCATGCATTTGGAGTTTATAATGCCCCTGGTGGCAAAAATTTTGGAACTTTTTTTCTCAGTTGTCTCTTCCGCATGACGTACAATGTATTCCTGCAAAGTTTCACAGCATTTGGATCACTGGATGACACTCCACAAGGTCTTAAACAAGGATACTTTAATTTTGACCACCTTGTATTTTCATGGATTCTGTTGAACTGATTACCATCATTCCTCCACTTTCTTCTAAGATTTTATGAACAAGAGTAGTTGCTGATTATTATCCATTCATTATCCAACTCAGTTCTACAGAAAAAAAAAAAAAAAGTTCTCGTCATTGTATGGACGACGCCTTTTAATGAGAAAGACACGGGTTTGAATTCCATTTGGAACGTAGAAACTTTTCGCAAGAACTTTTCAAGTGAAGATAAGTTAGGTCTCATGCAGGAGTAGCAAGGCTTTTCTTTCTGGAAACTGGGATTTTTCATCCGCCAAACAGGCAAATCGACCCGAAGACACGCAATTAGACATATTCTTAGTTGCTGTGGGCGTAATTGAAAACAACAACAACTAAATTCTTTTTGTACTCAAGGGTAATGACCTTCACCTGTTCAGGAAATACATCGACAAGTTCCTTAACCACTTGTTCACAAGCGTTATTCATGTGCTGTGGGTTTCGCAAAAAAATCAGTCTGAGAATCAATCTTTCGCTAGGAGACATCCTGTCTCTTCTCTCTCTTTTTTCTCCTTAAGAGTAGCGCGTGACAATTAGTTTTGCAATTTCTGTCCGAACCTTGGCATTGACTGCAAGTCATCCTTTACCTAATGTCTTATCCAGATGTTCAAGACCGTTTTTGTATGTAATGTTTGTATATGTGCATATTACTTATCTTTTAAGGCACTTAAATTTCTGTTCAATTTCCATAAGTTCAAAATTCGGTAGAGAAACCTCGAATTATAATCACAGACACCTTTTTTCCTATCAAATAAATGCGACTCTTCTAGAATTGAGTGGTACTGCAATAAGTAAACGTAGCTCAGTCAATATCGACAATGTCCTTTGTGTAGAAAAACCCGGTCTCGAACCCCGTCTAGGACACGAAGAAACTTTCTCAGGGCTTTTCAAATGAAGGTGAGTTATTCGCTCTCGTGCGGCAGTGGTATTTTTTTTTTTCTTTTCCGGAAACTTTGGTTTTTTATTCGAAAAAAAAAACAACAACAGACAAATCGGCCGGAAGAACACACGCAATTTATAGATATAGCAGATAAGATAAAATGGCCTATCGTAAGCAATAATAAGTTTCTAGAAGCCAAGTTATGTGGCCATAATAAGCCATTGGGATACGAAACGGAAGATTCAATCAGATATATGTATTTACGAAAATCGCTGTTCACTTTATGCACGTGCTAATCGTTAGTCTTCGATATGCTTTCGCAACCATATCGAATTCTTCAAAAAAATAATGAAAAATAAATATTATATTTGTTGTCACTTAAAAAAAAAAAAATACAAGTATTCTTTTGCCAAAGCTATTTGAGTGTAATAGTCGTAATTCTGAGAGGAGGAGGAGAAGGCTGGGAGGGGGGAGGGAGGATTATTAGGGCATATAACTTCATACACACTCCCTTGAGGTTAGCAGTCTTAGTGATCACATCAAAGTAACCGACCATAGTGGAATGGAAAATTACCTTAATGATACAGAATCTGCCACCTCATTATCGTTTTTATCCGATTTTTTTTTTTTTTTTAATTACGGTTAACAATCTCTCTGGATAGTTCAAGTATTGACTCAGCAGTATTTCTGAAATGGAAACTCTTTATCAGCTTAGTCTTGGAAAAATTAAAAGTTTGTTAATTCACTAATTTATCTTGCGTTAATTGATTCTCAGAAAAGATTCCTATTAAGATACGTCCCATTATATAGCATCATCATCATACTTTGTAACATATAGAATTTAAAATATAACACAATACTGCGTATGATGGGATAAATTAAGTAATAAATATGTAAGGACAAAACAGTAATTAAAACATGACGAGTAACAAATAGTACCAATATTTTAAAATCGATTTTAAAATAATATACTGAACATATTTTATTTAATACCTTTTTTTTTTCTTTCGTTTAACGTCTTATATTAATGAGATGTTAAATTCCTGTCATTTTATGTTTTTGTGAGTTTAATATCTCGTGGCATGCGGTACGCATCGTTTGAATTCCATACTGATGATTTGCATTGTTCTTACAGACAGCTTAAATTTGTAGCGTTCTGGTAAAAATCTCTCGGTTTATGCTAAATAGCTATTTGTAATAACGACATAATTTCAAGTTTTGACGTCCGTGACTAACTTTTCGCGAAGAATTTAACCAGTGTACCAAATTTCTTCACTTTTCTGCTTTTCGTTATTTATCAAAGTCCCGTTAGCCATCAGCACCGTGTTCAGAGTGATTTAATAATTCACATTCTACGGCGGCAGAATAAAAAATGACATTTGACTGCGGGAAGCCAATATAAATAGGGAACACTCGTCTATTATTCATGATGTAGTTGTCGGCGAATTGTGGCAGCGTTTCACAATGTGCAAGTTTTCTTCGTTGCCTAATTGGCAATGTGGCTGAACTAACACCTACAAATAATACCACGACAAACGCCTGCATGTCACATGCCCGTATGCATCATAACGTTGTCAACAAATACTTTTCCGTAATATATCATAGCCTCATCAACAGGCGTGCAGTTCACAAATATGTTTCTCGGATATCGTTAAACAAATATAAAGAATAATATTCTTCCCCTTCAAGGAAAATAAATAATAATTTAATTTAGGAGAAAATCAAACCCTTGAAAAGTAAATAAATAATAATTATATAATAAGATGTTGGGAACGGAAACAAACAATATATAATAATGTGCTTGTGTCGTAAAGTTAATGCAGGTGGCGCTAACAACACTATTTTCGAATTAAAATAAAATGGCAGACGAGCTGTATATTTTCGGTAAGTTAATTTCTCGATATCGTTAAACAAGTATAAAGAATAATATTCTTCCCCTTTAAGGAAAATAAATAATAATTTAATTTAGGAAAAAATCAAACCCTTGAAAAGTAAATAAATAATAATTATATAATAAGATGTTGGGAACGGAAACAAACAATAATAATAATGCGCTTGTGTCGTAAAGTTAATGCAGGTGGCGCTAACAACACTATTTTCGAATTAAAATAAAATGGCAGACGAGCTGTATATTTTCGGTAAGTTAGTTTCTCGATATCGTTAAACAAGTATAAAGAATAATATTCTTCCCCTTTAAGGAAAATAAATAATCTAATTTAGGAGAAAATCAAACACTTGAAAAGTAAATAAAAAACAATTATATAATAAGATGTTGGGAACGGAAAGAAATAATAATAATAATAATATGATTATGTGGTAGCGTTATGGCAGGTGGCGCTAACAACATTGTCTTCGAATTAAATGAAATGGCAGACTAGCTGTATATTTTCGGTAAGTTAGTTTTGCGAGTTAGCTTATTGACTCAAGAGTCGCTTCTTTTATTACTATACGTCTGATTAAATGAGCGTATTTTAATGTCATACTTGTTACGATTAATTCGCATGCGATAATACATATAATATGATGATTTCTTTATAATTTGTAGTTTAATGATATTCTAAACAAGCATTTTGAAATATCGCTCTAAAATGACACTAAAGACTGATTGTTTATCGAAGTTTTTTTTAATATGATTTGAGCTTAAATAGGTTATCTTTATTTAATTGAGTTAGTTTTCAATAATGTAATAAATGCTGCAAAAGAATGTGCTAGCTTAGTTACAATAATTGTGTTTGTTATTTTAAATGTTTACAAATTGCAGGTGGCGCCGCTTTCAATGCGTAGTTAATTATTAGATGTCGTAATGATGTAATAACATACTTTTTAATATGTTATTTGAGCTTAAATAGGTTGTCTTTATTTATTCGAGTTAGATTTAGTAAATAAGGGAGTAAATATTGCAAAATAATGCACTATATTTCGGTTACAGTAATTACGTGTCATTTAAATGTTTACAAAGTGCAGGTGGCGCCACTTTAAATACGTAGTTAATTGTTAGTGCTATAATGTCGTTTCAGGAAAAATGAAAGCGAAAAGAAAACAAGTTAAAAAATGATAACACCTCTGAAATTATACCGTCTGTGTTTCGAGTGAACTCGAGCGAGAATATCACCATAAAAATGCGAACAAAAACTTGGTAGATTTGCATCGCAGTTTTCTTTAGAAACGATCTGCAGTGACAAAGTATTTTTCACTGTAAAGCAAGGAATACGAGTGTGGTGGCATTTCGAAGCGCTTTTATGTAAATCAACATACAGTCACTTCTAGACATCTAAACTGAAATAGCTTGCAAGCATAAAGTTGAAGGCCCATTGCGACAACAGCTTGGTGAATGTAGAATTTCAGATTTTTTGGAGATCTGTGTAAATCTCCTGTCATCTGATATTCTTCGGCAGAAACTAACAAATCAAATGTGAGAAATTTCTTGGAAAAGTACTACGTAGGGCACATTGCCATCAGATCAGCTCACTTCACACATCTAAAAAAGTGTTCGGCGCGCGCGCATCTACCTTAGAGAACGCTAAAATGTTGAAAAAACAAATTTACTTGGTTGTAAATCGATGAAAATGCAGACTTGAAAGGTTAGTTCATTTTGAATGTCACAGTCGGTTCTCGGCAAAACAGGGTCTGAAACTTCCCGGAGTAGAGTGAGAAATACCAAAGAAAATGGATTTTTTTTTTTTTTTTTTTTTTTGTCTTGCCAAAAAAAGCTTCTGTTTTCGCTAAGGTTGTTTACATTGATATAACCGAGGCTTAATGATATTATAGGACTAAACACATATCTTGCAAACTGTTAAAAAAAAAAAAACTCATAAAATATAAAAATATATAAAATTTTCTCCTTCTTTTAACTTTGCTTTTTTTCTGTGTAAATGAAAACGTTTCTTTTGAATAGCAGCGTCCTATGAAAAGAAGTTTGTCTCTGTTGTTAGCTTTCCCAGCAGGGTTTGTTATCGAGAATAAACGTAAAAAAAAAAGTCTAATAGACACGTGATTTTTCTTAACAGTGGCTTTATTTCCTTTGTACAAGTATTAAAGAAATACGTTCCTATGTAACCAATCCGATTTTATTTTATATTTTTGCATCATTAAAATAGTATTTATTTTCATTGTCAGATTTGGAGTTCCTCCGAGAACTCCAGTTTCATGCAGAAATGGAAAATCGAACTAAAAACACGGAGTGGTTAATTAAATATTATAGATAACTGGAATTTTTGTTGTAATTTCTTGTTGTCGATTAAACAAAAGGATACTATGAATTCATTGACATTTATCTATGAATGAAATATAATTTTATTACGAAAAGTGATAACCCATGATGCGACAAAGAAAATTTCTGATCATTTTACCTTTAGGTCACTTCCCTTTAAAAAAAGATGCAGAGTGAGCTTTTGCAATCCCTTTATATATAAACTGACAGTCCTCTTATGGTATTGTTGTTATTTTTGTTTAACTAGAGGAGATGCTATCATCTATATCACCGCGTAGATTTATACTTCCTACTTGATTGCATTTTTAGTAAGTCTCCTTATTTGATCGAATGCAGTTATTTTTTCTGGAACTCGTATTCAAATAGGATATTTTCTAAACATTGCGCTCCAGACGAGAACTAAGGATAACGTCCTACAATCACGCGTTTTTCTCTTTCTCACTTGCGTATTTATAAGACACGGTAAAGCCTTCTTTTCTTCCCCCCCCCCCACTTTCTAAGCTCAAACTATTCTTTAGTTTGTAGTTGTTTTGCGAAAGGTAAGATTTCGATCTGACCTATGCAGCTATGTGAAATTTGATTATTTTTGTGATGCATCGTGTAAGCTGTCACCTGTGCAATATGGCTTACTGAGCACACTGCAGTGAGAGATGGCAATAAATCGAACTACAAACATTGAATCTGAATAACATGCACTGTAGGCAGAAGGAGACAGAAAGAGAGAGAGAGAGAGAGAGAGAGAGAGAGAGAGAGAGAGAGAGAGAGAGAGAGAGAGAGAGAGAGATCAGAACCGTTCCTGGAATTTTTGTCTCTCCTGTGGTCCTGTGCTGATGCCAAATTGTATGTGCACAGTTGCGATGACTCCGACAGCTGATAATAATAATAACAATAATAGAAGTCTCTAAAATATTTTCACCCGACTTGAACCTCCTAATAGACTTGGAAAGTCGCATTTCTTCATATTTTGTTAACATAACTGGATTTTGTGGCTCGAATCTACCTATAAAATGACTTTTTGAAGAAGAAGAAGAAGAAGAAGAAGAAGAAAAAAAAAAGTGAATGTTATCAAATAAACAATGAATCACTTTACCACAAGTAGCGTTTCTGTTGAATTAGGTTGCTAATTCAGGAACAAAACTTAAAGTTATATAAAGGATTTAAACTTGGCTAACATTTGTATACAATAAACTTCCGCCATAATAAGCGCCATATTGTGCCAAAAACGTCACCATTAAAAAAGAAGCCAAGGTATCCGGCCGTAACGAGGCTTTTTGAGCCCTGTGCTAATGGAAGATGAATAGTTTGATTCTAGTTTCAGTCTGATCTATTTGCTTGACCAAGAGTTCCACTTATCTACTAAGAGCCTTTGGGTTCGAACCCCACCGTGGCATGAAGAAAAGACTGTTTAGTCTGAATAGTAAGTAGAGCTACTGGACTATGTAATTGTTGGTCACACCACAGTGAGTGCCAAATATACTCAACACCTCTCTCTCTTTCTCGGTGCTCATCCACAGCTACTCGAACATAGGATACGTCAGTTGCAGCAACATCGTTTTTGATTTCAGTACTTTTTATCGTAACAAGATTTTCGAAATGGCTTGCACTAAATATCGTACATTGAAAACGGGATTTTAATTAGTAGAATGCTTAATTTGGTTTTGTACATGAATGAGCATCTTAATTAGGACCAATTAAAATCCCTTCTAAAATCTTTTTAAAAATAAGATTTATTAAATCTTGTTTTAAAAAGACTTGATAATATTTCAGATTTAAATAAAATGACATGCAATTCATAGAGAAACACAGTATTTGATTTTCTGTAATAATTATACAAAAGAATGGCAGTTATTACGCAGCGGATGATGACGGTGATGTAGACACTATATATATATAAATATATATATATATATATATATATATATATATATATATATATATATATATATTTTTTTTTTTTTTTCTTTTTTTTTTCGACTTGCTAAAGACTTAGAAAGATCTTGGCTGAAACTACTCTTCAGTTTAAAGGTGTGAATTCCTTCAGTTTTTCGGAAAATGCTGAGGACACTCTTCAATGTGGATGTTTTTAGGCTTTAACTTCGCTTTTGCAATTCAAAAAAATAGACAGTTTGAAAGGTAGATCCAAATCGATTTATACCGAAAAAACACAACAGATGTTCTTGTGTTAATTACTTAAACCCGTGTGTTAATTACTTTTAAAAAATTTCAGTGTTTCAGTACTCGAATTTAAAAAATAATAATAATAAAATAAATAAATAAACATCATCTTCCACTTTGTTGGCATTAGATTATTTTATTTTAAGGGACTTCCTCTATTTCTTTATCGTTTCGGTTTCTAGTTTCATTTTTTTTAATCTGTCTGGTAACATTCTATTCGCACGTTGAATCCATTTATTTTGTTATGTTATTTTAGAACCATTTTGCTTCTTATTGCCTCTCTTCCTTTAAACGTTATCACTTTTGTTTTGTTAGAAGATATATATTCTCCTTGCCATGTTTCGTAAAAAATTCTTATCA
The DNA here is from genome assembly GCF_054136105.1 of Typopeltis vanoorti. Classification (NCBI taxonomy): domain Eukaryota; kingdom Metazoa; phylum Arthropoda; class Arachnida; order Uropygi; family Thelyphonidae; genus Typopeltis; species Typopeltis vanoorti. The sequence continues at coordinate 67,465,002 of NC_143551.1, forward strand.
AGATTATGTAGAGCTAACTGTAGTTCATCTTCTGAATTAGCAATTGTGATTTGATCATCAGCTTATAATAATGGATATCTTCGGTAATTTGATTCTAATCATATTCCTCTGCTATTTACATACTTCAATAAAAAGAACTGAAGACAAGCTACTCTCTTGTCTTTCACTTCTGTTTATTTTTATCTATGTGGCAGATATATCATTGATTTTTTATTATTACAAAATAAAAAAAAAGCATCGACCATAAATCCATCGATCCCACATCCCATTATTTTGATAAAATAATCGAACAAAGTGGACTGGGTTTTCTACATCAGAAAAGTGCATTTCTGTTGCTTATGTGAATATGAATTTCAAGTAGACAAACGCAATATTCGTTACCGAAGCTGCAGATTTTACAAATATCTTAACTCTTGGAATGAGAAGCAAAATGCGAAGAGTTATGAATCGATTTTAAATCGAGTTATGAATCGATTTAAAAGCTACTTACTTAATCTACATTGCACTCGAATTTTCAATAGCATTTAGACAAGTACCATTTTCAAGATTGCCCATTCAACACGAGTGTAATCAGTAAGTGCACACTGCACTAGTTAGTGATTCGCTAAATAAGAGCCACGTATCAATGCACAAGTATGCAGCTCTCTCTCTCTCTCTCTCTCTCGCCATCTATCTGTTTGTCGTTGAGCTACTTTTAATCGTTGTCTTTATACTTTTAATATTTCCGTATTCGGGTATTTCAGTAACATTAGGTCCGTTATGCTTGGTCACAGCAATGCAAATTTGTACGGTGATGACCCGGGCATGTTTTCCTGCCTCATGTATGCCCTTAATATCATTCGAACCAGGGTTCAATAGTGAGTCCCACTGAGTGGACGTACGTGGTAAGCAACATCACGCTGACCATTTACGCTGCATAGGATAGACACTTCTATCGCGTTACATGCAAGGCAGGTCAACTTCCTCTTCCTCCAGTTGAAAAGCCCTGATAAAGATTTCTTTCGTTCGAGACGGGACTCCAACCCATGACGTTTCAGTCGAAATAAAAAATGCAGCGACTGTGCAATGCAAAACAGAGAGGAGAGAAAGAGAGCAGAAACGAAATATTAATGTAAGAGTCAAGATTGGAATTTCCCTTATAAACAAAGTATTACTGTTGAAATATTGCAGCTGAAAGAATGACAGTGCCGTCATATTTCACATCTGTTTCTGCAGTAAATAAAATCGCAAGAAATTGTTGACGCATTCCGAAATGCTAGCATATATTCGATAATATATTCAGATGCTTTCATCTTCTCCAACGGTGATCTAAAAGCTGGCATATGAAATGTGTCGTGTTTTCATGCTTGGAATCCCTAGTGGGCGGTGAAGTTGCTCACAGCGTTTGTGTACCGAAATCACGAGATCATAATGCAGTAGAGAGTATTTTTGTGATAGAACAATGACAGTTCTTCTTCAGCGCCATCTAGCGACATGAAACAAAACTCTGATTTTTTTTTTTTGTTACTCTTATTATTATTTAAATTTGATGGCAGAAACATTTTGGTTGCATTTGCAGTACATGAATTACGAAGCAAGATTGAGATATAAAAGTCGCTAAATCGGAACTCCAGATTAAATTGGCTTAATGCAGTGGAATACCGCACCATGCTAGAACAGCAGGGAGAATTATCCTGATGACAGCACCATAATTAATTCCCGCATTGTACTTGCATTTCACTTGCCAATTTAGATCACTTGTCACGAGCAAACAAAAAGCACTCACGATGCGATGATTTTGGCACAGATCCATCCACTGCGAATACATAGAAAAGGTTGAAGGAAAAAAAAACTTTTTTTTTTTTTCGCCACGTTCTGCTACACCTGTTAGAATGCTTGGGGTAACCTTCATCCATTCTCATTTCAACTCGGATCTCACCGAACTTCCTTATTTTTTTATAACTGTGAATTATTTCCAGACCAAATAAATATTCGTTCCACAACGTCACTAGCAATGCCATTAAAATGTTTAATAATATATAAGAATTAACTTGTTAAATTTAATACATTGAGTTTAGTTGCAATCCATCCTTAAGATAATTCCTTCCAAGGAGATAAATTGTTTATTAAGGGGTGCACACACACACACACACACACACACACACACACACACACACACACACACACACACACACACACACACACACACACACACACACACACACACACACACACACACACACACACACACACACGTAGCCAAAACATATTTAGAAAGATGAGAGTAATTTTTACATTTATTAGTCGAAGAGCATCGAATCACTCTCTCTTTGGTTATTCTTGCTGACTTTTGTTAGCTAAACAGTGGCATCGAAAAACTGGATCCTCTTCTCTAATATAGCGTGCCTGAAAGCATGTGTCCTTTTCTTCCTATTAATACAGTAGGATTTATAGACTTTTTAAGTCGAAGTGATGTTCTGCCTATGCTAATTTTGGCAAACCGCTATGAACTCAAATTTTAGAACAGTTTTAAAAGAAAAGAATGAACTGCTGAGAAGATAGATAGATAAATAGATAGAGAGAAAGAGAGAGCGAAACTAGTTTTGTGAATATTTGGAATCTGATGGCAGTTTCCTTTTTTTTTTTTTAAATTAATCATCTTTATGCAACAATATAGTTAATACAGTGACTTTCTTCATCTGTCCGTGCGAATAAAATGATGGATCTCTGACTTGATGAATTTTAATATTTCGGATTCTTATTGACATTTTTCTTTACATCTCAGTTTTGGAGATTATATCGATTTAAATGATTGTTTTCGGGAGTTCATTATACAAAAAAGGAAAAGAAAAAGAAATAAAGAAAAGGAAAAAACACGATTAAAAATATCTGCTTGATTGGCGGAGTGGATACATATTTTATTTTAAAATTATTGCTTTCCAAAATGTGTGTGTGTGTGTGTGTGTGTGTGTGTGTGTGTGTTTCAACCCAAGGGTTAAAACCCACTTCTTTTTAGGGTTTAACAGAAAATGGAGGAAAAAATCTACTTAAAGTGTTTTGTGTAGCTCTCTCTTCGAAACTAGGGTTCATATTATCAGTATTTGATTGATTGCTGTATTTGACAATGGACTCATAGAGAGAGTCAGGAGCAGAACGTAACTCGCCTTTTTTTATGGTTTCCTCGGTTTTTTAATACTTCTTTACACATCAGAAAAGATTTCTCTAAAATTCAGTGGTCCAAGTACTAGCGATGTTCTGATTTCTTTTTTTTTTTGTTTATGTAAATCCACATGGAAGAATCAACAATCTTCTCAATGAATTAAAATCTGAATTTATGTAATTGTTGAAAAACCTTTTTTTTTTTTTTTTAAATCTTAAATTGATTAATATTTTGCAACGATTAATAATCATTTTCCGGTCTTCGCAGCAGAGCAATACAGTGGGGTGGATCCGTGCCAGAATTGCGAGAAATTGTAAGCACTTTTATTTGCTTGTACTGAATGACCTAGATCGACACTTGAAACTCGAGTACAGCGCTCAGGAATTAATTTTTACGATGCTTGCATCATAAATCATCCCTCTTATGCTGTTCTTGCATGGGATTCCACTGTTCAACACCGATTACATCTCGAGTTATGGATTGGTAACTCAAATGCAAACTTTTATATCTTAATTTTTTTTTTCTCTCCCTGATGCACGCACCGTGAATAAGACTGCGTTTATACCATTAAAGAATACGAAAAATATTAAGGAGTCGTCCATAAATTACGTAAAGCTTTCGGTAGGGGAGGTTCAACTTTTGTGATAGGGAGCCGGTTGTCCAGTATAATTATATGACACTTTTGTGATAAGGAAGGAAAACGGAGTCTAAAAATGAAAAAAAAAATTAAACTAAAAATAGTTACAACAATACATTAGTCTTATATCGTTACGTGGAGCTTTATGACTGTATTTAAATCATTAAATAATATATGATTCTAAAAATAAATAGAATTAAATAGATAATGAGTTTGAATTGGTACTCGTATTATGACCTCAATGTTTTCTGATTTTCTAGCATTCTCCTGTTATCCAAGTTTGTGATTATAGGAATTAGTGACGGCTTTAGGAAGCACTTTATATCTACCGGTCAATAATGACCCCCCCCCCCTCCCTCAATCTTGAATGTTCTCTTCTATATATGATTCATCAAGGAATTACTGAAGGTGAGTACAGATCAAGCGAAGAAGAAAAGAAAAAAAAAGAAGAAAGAACCTGTAGAGCCTCATCCTTTTTGAACTTGAGACTTCTGCTTTATAGTATTAGAAGTCTGTAAGACTTTTCGTCCTTAAATGTTAAGGACGAAAAGAGGCAATCCAATTCTTAATAATTTAAGTTTATATTTTCTAGTTTTTGAAATATTATTGTCATAAATTTCCTCGGCTCCTTTCTCTTTTCAGAATATTCCTTGCTCTTTGAAACTGTTGTGATTTTCTACGCGGCATGTTTGTTTTCTTTTCGAGCTTGTCATTTTAAGTATCAGCATGTGGTCAGATCATAGACCGTTATAGCAATGATTGGGAAAACATTGCCCTCTGATCGTCAAAAACGAACTACTGACGACACATAATCTCTTTTTTGGTTCAACTCGGTGGCTGCATTTTGAATTATGAACTGAGACTATGAAGCCGTTATGTTTTATTTCTGTTAAATGCTGCGTGTGTTCTTCTGGCTGGTATACTTGCCTTGTAGGATGAAAAAACCTCGCTGACACCTCTGTACGACTTTGTTTGTCGTGGATTTATAGTAACACAATAACACTATAATCAAGAAGTAATTTTTTTCTTATTCTGAATACATCAATTCTATATTTAGGCCTTAGCGTTAATTCTGTTATCGAAAACAATATCCAGCACAAAGTGTACGTTTAAAGCCTTTGATATGTTTGTTTTAAAACTGCGGAGCAAGCCATAGATCAGAGTATTCTCCTTTTTCAGAATATAATGAGAATTGCAATTTGGAAATTCATGACCTACAATGCTGGGGAGGCATGAGTGAGCAGCTTTTGCATTTAACTGGGCTCTCTCAGAAAGAAACAGCAAATATATACGCATGCGCAGATGACAATTCCAATACTCTCCTGTTGTTGGGTTACGGATGTTTGTGACATCCTGAAATAGATTTCAAATCATGTCTTTTTTGATGTCTTCGTCTCATGTTTCCACTCCATTTCTGAGAGGAAATATAAGGGGGAAATACTTTTAGAGAAAATTTCCCCAATATTTCTGTTTTAGGTCAGTGGCAAAGTCAGTTGATTAGTGTAAGTACTCCGTTCCTTTCCGATCAAATTATGAATTTCAAACAACTCTATGGGCGCGAATCTTAAAATTAGCTATAACTCTCGTGCGGATGCGAAAATTCAAGCTATCAGACAGGTGTATCTCTTTTAAATATAAAATGCTTGAGAGAGAGAGAGAGAGAGAGAGAGAGAGAGAGAGAGAGAGAGAGGGCTTAATGAGTTGAGCTGGTTTAGCTTTTAAAACTGGGAGTGTTTCTAGATTTCATGTTCGCCATCCAGACTAATCATCATGAATCACTCCTCCAACAGTATATCTCAAAGCAAGAGAAAGGTCACGGAACCTGCTAGATGGTGAAATTTTCAACCTTGAAGACCCTTACACACGTAGGATAGAGTTACTCTGATAAGCTCTTCGTGATCGGTTGGGAATCAAATTTCCGCAATTACATGACCTACAAGAAGCGATAGCACATTTTCTTCATCAATGAGAGGCTCTGCAGACCATTAAGAGCCCCGCAACTAAACACATGCTGCGATCAGACATCCACGTGTTTTCTCCAACTATGATTATACGATCTATTACGTAAAGATTGTTGGAGCATGCAACTTTTGCCATTGGTCACCAATCGGACATCTGTGCTTAAATCACCAGCGTTGAAGTGACGATGGAGAGTAACTATTCGATGGTCTAGATCAGTGGTTTTCAACCTTTTTTTTTTTTTTTTAACTTACGGTTACGGCACACTAAAACTAATTACTAAAATTCTACAGCACACCATTCAAGTATTAAGAAATATATCGACTATTTCAAATAAAGAGGAAGCCCGTCGCAACCCTCTTTTCGAAACATATCTTCGAAATGGGTATCGCTTGAAATGACTGGTCTCGTAACGTTTTAAAAGGCGCAGCACTCGTAGTTTTCACTAAAATTCAACCCCGTTAAAACACGACGAAACAGATCTTACAGAATTAAAACCGATTCAGCTATGTCGGCGATAAAAATGCTCAAAGATTTCATTTGTTCACTGATTAAACCTGTCTCGTCTTTATACGGTACCGACGCTAAAGTGCAGCGTATGCTATAATTGTCGCACAACTGGAGGAACCCGTGAACACATACGATGCCTATCTATAATAACAGGCATAATAAATCGATATTATATCAATATAATCGTAAATTTTATTCACTCTGAACAATAAAAACCTTCTTTTACATCAATTTTTATTGCTTTATAAAAATCTTACAGCACACCTATGAACCGGTTGCAAATCGGACGAGATTCTAGACCAATATTTACAACGTTCTGTTTTTGTGGATATCTAGCCTCTAGAATCCAGAGAATAAGGCTTGGTTGTTGTTCCCTTTTCTCGATGAGCAAAAGTTACATACTGCGATGAGATTTCACTGAGGCCCTGTTACGCAATTTTCCCGAAATATGCCTGTTATTCCACATGGGTGCCATTCGATCAAAACAGTAGCCCGATTCATTGGATGCTGCTAATTGAAGGAACTTTGGAGTCGCAATAAATATTTCTCAGTTCCAAATACTCAAGAAGGTCGGTGTATTGCCGACTTTATTGAACATTTGCAGAGTGGAGACGCTATCCACTCTACAGACAACAGGTTGCGGATTCGGGTCTCACCGAGCATGGATATCTGGGAATGTTTTAAGGAGATATATGATTTTCGTCACCCGGCGTAACACCACCGTGTTGCTTATTGAAGCCTGAAGTGATTTGAAAAAGATTTATGTTGGGTCTCTCTCTCTCTCTCTCTCTCTCTCTCTCTCTCTCTCTCCAGGGATGCTAATGGGACATTCCCCAAATGTAATGAGACAATCCCTCAGTAGCCCGCTTATGGTACTAATGTACGATAGGCTTATAACCTTTCGTAGGTTGGATCCACATAAACAGGAAGAAATATTCTGGAAGAAAAATTAAGGAGTTAATTAATTGAGTGATTTTAAAGGGAAAAAAAAACTTTTCATCAATATGGGTCCTATTCCGGACGGATAGGAAAAGAGACATTTTACAGTTTAGCCGATAGTAACTGCAACGTTGCCTGGCTTTGCATATATTATGGTTTAGTTACAAGCCTATCTGTCACCATTCTTCTCGCAGCTTTTAAACAGTGTTTCTTTGCATGTGTTATTGGGCTGACTATGCTTAATGCTGTGCTCATATCGAAAATATGCCGACTGAGTTATCACAGTGTGTGTGGGTGGGTGGGTGGGTGACATCTCTTTCATATACAGTTTTTATAACGGCAAATTAGAGTCGCTTTGAGGAAGTCGCTTCCCGACCGTATTCACCCTAATCGACAAGTTATATTGATATGCATCGACGTCTGTGGGAAACTGAATCATTTGCTGTTGTATTTGTATCAGAACGTGACGTTAATCCCGAAATCCAAAATAACGTGTTCCAAGCAGTACAAGTGCTTGGCGAATTGGTATACCTTGGAGCTCCAATACTAAAACTGACTGCACTAAGTAAAGATCACTTTACATTCGAATTATCATCATCATCATTTTTTTTTTTTACTTTCTTGTTCTTTTTTGCCTAAAAATCACTTAATTTAAAGCATCAATCCCCGGAGTTTTGTAGATTCCTCCTGTGGCATCACGTGTTTATCGTGATGCATGTTTGACCTCGATTGACTAAGTATACGCAACACAGCATGAGATCCCCCACGATGTTTATGTGAAATTGTCGAAATATTTTCCAAGAACGTTCTTGAAAATTTTCGGGGGGGGGGGGGGAGCTCCACAAGCCATAAAGAAAAGACTAAGGATACAAGAATGAACAATTCCATTTAATTAAAGAGGAAATACGAATAAGCCAAATAATTGATGCGATAATAAATTATCAAATAATTAGTCAATATCTTAGCAAATAGGTAATACGGTAGACATATTGCATATGTAATAAATCACATAAAACAATATTTTTTTGTTCGTATTTCACAAGTACTGAGTGATTGGCAACAGTATCATTAAAAACTGTACGTTATATTTGAATTGAAATGGGTAAAAAAGAAATACACGAGGTACTCATGACGTTATTCACAACAACAGGAAGAGCCCAAATAAACGCGATTCAGTCTGGAGTTTTACAAATAATTCCGTTAGTTTATTACTTTTAATGTTGTAGTGTATATAAGTGACAGAATTCAGTACTGGAATTAAGTCAGTAAAAGCAATTTCAGACCACTTACTAGAAACATGGGATAGTCTAAATGAATTTTTAAAATCTAATATCGATAATGTGGATTTCGAAAAACAACGGTGTATACCTTATGTTCGATACTATACAGTGCATGTGAGTTTAGATTTCCCCCAAGTTATTTGAAACGAATGTTTAATGCATATAAAAATCAACAAATATAGCTTGTTCAGTCGACTGATACTTCTATCTTCCATAAAGTCAAATTAAACATTTATCATTTAATTTTGATGTAATGAAAACTACCAGAAAAAAAAAAAAAAATTCGGAAAATCTTTATGAAAGTGATCGAATTAAATTAAAAAAGAGGGGAAAAAGCTCTTTCTTGAACTAGCAATTGGTTCTTTCAACTGAATTTAAACGTACTGATTTCAGAAGCCAGTGACGGATTTCATGAGAGTCAGTTATTGTTCTTGAGACCACTACGGAGTTTTGTAGTTCGATAAAATATTGCTACAATTTCCACATTTAAAAACACCTTTAAATTTATAGAAAACATTAAAAAAGGCAAATATAGATTTTAATGCGTTTTTGTAGATTTTGGTGTTAGTGTAAAATAGTTACTCGCTTCAAATAACCGAGAAATCAATTAAGCCACGTGAATACGTGTGTATCACCGGAAGATAAGCCACCCAACACTATGCGCGTGAAAAGGGAATATTAGACTTCACAATCATGAAGCAAATACTTTTGAGAATAATACCACATCCATGCATAAAAGAAAAGAACAAAAACTAACACAGAAAATAGTGACCTTCAGTTATGAAACTGCAACAGAAACCAGAATTAAAAATAAATAAAATAAGGACACGCAAGTACCACAAACTTTGATACCAGAAACTATCTCCAAAGCTAACCTACCTTTTTTTTTTTTTTTTGTCATTGAAATCAACATCTTGGACACGAAAACGCCCGCAGCAGTATCAGAAATGCTAGTACCTAAAATCATCAAAAAGGTCAACCACTAACACTACATATGCTGAAATTGACAAAAGTACTACCTCCTAACAACAACAAAACAAAACCAAAAAAAACACCATTATAAACGTGATAACAAGAAACTAATTCCGTTACTTCCTGTGATAAGTCACGTTATGCGTTGGTTCACATTTTTGCTGGTGAAGTTGAGTAGCTGCCTGTTCTGCTAATGCCGTGATTTTTTGACGTTACAGAAGATACAAGCAGGTGATATTTTAGATGAGATAGTTATTCCCCCCCCTCCCAAAGACAATTGTTTTCCACACATAAGAATATGCTAATGAAATTTATTACTAAACGACGTTCAGATATATGTTCCAAATCTTTTGGTAGTTTTATAGTTGTAAGAATAATTTGAATAGTTATAGTTGCAGTTTTTTTTCTTTTTTTCTTTTTTTGACATATTAATTCACTCTTGAGCCTGCTTAGCTCAGTCAGTTTCGACAATGTCCTTTCGGTTGGAAAGATCTAGGCTCGAATGCCGTCTAGAACTCTATCGGACCTGGACCGTGTAAGTCTACACGTATGCCTAAAACAGGAAGGAATTGGGTCTTAAAATTATTTTGGATCATCAACGAATAAGGGCAATTGAACTACTTGTGCACTATTAAATGATATGTATATGATATCGAAAAATAATCGCAGAAAAAGTTTTTATGTGTAAAACAAAAATAGAATAAATTTAGTCTTTATATACACTACCACGTCTGCATTATGCATACGGGACCAGAGAGCTTACGGGAGTGTATTCCCATAAGCTCTCTGGTCAACTTACCTTACGAAACTTTCATAGTTTCTGCATTCGGCTTTGAAATAATGCTGGATCTAATATCCTTCCTTCCTTCCTTCCTTCAGTGGCATTAACAGGCACTTAAGCGCCTATAGCCTTCGAAGTACAAGGATAAGGCGGTTATCCCTATGCCTCCCAGTATTTTTGTCTGTGAATTGCGTGTGTTCTACTGGCCGGTTTGTCTGTTCTGAGGAACGAAAAACCCGAGTTTCGGGGAGAAAAATCCTCCACCTTCGTATGAAACGAGAAAAAGGTTCCTCACGTCATGGACGAGAATCGAACCCAGGTCTTTCAAAGGGCTTCATCTATGCCGACGGGGTACATTGAAGGAGCCTCCTCGTAGATTGTGTTATATACAAAAGCGATCACTTAGAAATCACAATCGGGCGTACCGTGGGCAACGTTGAAACTCAACGTTGGCTAATCCTTCAGCTACCGGAACAATCATGCGAACTACAAATCAGCCTTCTTCAAGGCCAGCTTTTAAGACGACTTCAATAAATATTGAAGGACTGTCATCCGAAAAGGAAGTTTTATTAGCAGACATGTGTGATACACGCAAATGTGATGTTTTAGTTATCCAGGAGACACATCGAGGGGTAAAAAGCAGTAGACCAAAAATTCATGGCATGAAATTAGTAGCCGAGTGACCACACGAGCAATACGGTAGTGTTATATTTGCTAAACCAGACTTGGATATTAAATCTATACATATGACATCCCATAATAATATAGAGATATTAACCATCTAGATCAAGTCCTGTCACAATCACATCGGTATATAAGCCACCTAATGAAGATTTCGTCTTCGAAGAACCTGCAAACTTTAACGCCCAGAAGGTTAAAATAATACTCGGAGACTTTAATCGTCAGAGTTTAACATGGTGCTACAAAATGACTGACAGGAACGGTGCTGAGCTGGAAAATTGGGCTGAGAGAGAAGGACTGAAGCTGATCCACGATCCCAAGTTAAGACCATCATTTAATAGTGGAAGGTGGAGAAGAGGATATAATCCAGATAACATCTTTATCAGTGAACAAGTAGCCGTGCAAGCGACGAAGATAGTAGAAGAGCCGATACCAAGAACTCAGCACAGACCTGTTACTTTTGAAGTCAGAGCCGTTATCAATCCAGAGATAGTACCTTTTAAGCGACGGTTTAATTTTAAAAAAGCAAGATGGGATGGATTTGCGAAGGAACTCGATCAGACAGTAAACACTCTTGAAGCGGATCCAAGTAACTATGAAGAGTTCGTGAATACCATCAAAATAGTATCTCGGCGGCACATACCACGAGGATGCAGAACTCAATATATCGCTGGGCTTAATGAAAACCAGACGGAACAACTAAAAGGATATAAAATCAGATATGACAAGGATCCTTTCGCTGTAGACACAATTGAGGCAGGCGAAAAACTGATGGACAAACTCACGGATGGTAGAAAGAAGAGATGGATGAAGCTATTGCAGGATTTGGATATGAAACAGAACAGCAGACGAGCATGGAAACTGGTGAAGAATTTAAGCAACGATCCAACTAAAACTCCAGTTTACGTAACAGAGGTCACGCCAAACCAAATCGCTCACCAGCTATTATTGAATGGCAGGACAGACAAGAAGATACTGAAAACCAATCTTACGCGCATTAAAGAAGCTGAGACTAATTCATTAGCCTCTCCATTCTCCGAAGAAGAACTAAGAAAAGCTATATGTCACCTGAAAGGGAATAGAGCTGCTGGCCCGGACGACATTCGGACAGAACAGATAAAGCGTTTCGGTCCGGTAACCATCCAATGGCTGGTGAAATTGATGGTGTGTAGAATCTCTTCAGTTGCCCAAATTATGGAGAAAAGCTCAAGTGGTAGCTTTACTTAAACCAGGAAAGGAACCTACAGAGTCGAAGAATTTTCGCCCTGTTTCTCTCCTCTGCCACGTGTATAAAGTTTTGAACGAATGATTCTGGAAAGAATAGCAGCAAACATTGACGAGCAACTTATACCCGAGCAAGCCGGTTTCCTTCCCGGGAAGTCCTGCTGTGGCCAAATTCTGAATCTCACGCAGCACATCGAAGATGGTTACGAGAAGAAGCTTGTGACTGGGGCAACTTTTATCGATCTTTCAGCAGCATATGACACTGTTAATCACAAGAAACTGTTGGTCAAACTGTACCAAATAACGAAAGATTTTCACCTCATGAATGTAGTTAAAACCATGCTCCAGAATCGACGAGCCACGTAACTTTGCAAGAAAAGAAGAGCAGATGGAGAAATCAGAGGAATGGTTTACCTCAAGGAAGCGTATTGGCCCCGATGCTCTACAATATTTATACTAACGATCAGCCAACCCGCCCAAAAGTGAGTTTATCTATGCCGACGACACAGTTATATGCAGTCAAGCAAGGAGTTTTGAAGAAGTTGAGAAGAGGTTGACAGAAGCCTTAGAAATACTCTCCGATTATTATGAGACCAATTGCCTGAAGCCTAACTCAAACAAGACTCAGGTATGCGCTTTCCATCTGCGCAACAGGGAAGCAAAACGCCAGTTAAACATTGTCTGGAGAGGAAAACGCCTCGAACACTGCAGCAATCCCAAATATCTTGGAGTTCAGCTGGATCGTACCTTGTCGTATAAGGTACATTGCCAGGAACTAAAAGGAAAAATCTATGCAAGAAATAACATCATAAGAAAAATGACCGGCACGACGTGGGGAGCTCAACCAGAGGTACTTCGCTCGACGGCTTTGGCGTTGTGTTTTGCTGCAGGGGAGGTATGCTGCCCCATTGTGGGTGGCATCCGCCCATGCGAAACACGTGGATGTGGCTTTAAATGATACCATTAGGATCATAACCGGATGCCTAAGACCAACCCCAGTCAACAAGCTGTATCCCTTAGCGGGCATAGCGCCACCAGGCATAAGACGTCAAGTGGCCGGTGAGATGGAGAAAAAAAAGCAGATGACGGACGAAAGACATCCAATGTACAGCCATATCATCACGTTTTCCCGACTCAAATCGAGGCATAGTTTTATGCAAAGAACTAAACCATTGATCCATAAACCTGAGGAGCGACGCCTTGTTCTATGGAGGGAATCGGTTCAACTTCAAGAAGCCCCCATAATTAAGGAAGAGTTAACCCAGTGATATCACCTACCGTATAGCACCTGGAGGACTCTGAACCGTCTTAGAGTGGGAGTGTCCAGATCAGAAGTAACCTGATGAAATGGGGTTATGCAGATGATGACAGCTGTGACTGCGGAGACGCCCATACTGACGAACATCTTTTATGTTGCCCAGATCTAATCGATGTGTGCTCCACGGATGACATTCTGATGGTTAATGAGAAGGCGATACAAGCCGTTTTTTGGATGGAGAGGATATGATTGGTGTTCCGGACTCGGAAAGTAAAGTAAAGTAAGTATCTATGCCGACTGAGCTACGGAAGCTCGGATCTGATATCCGCTTTGCTTATATAATTTCGCATCGCCGAACTGAAGCCTTTTGGCTCTTTATTTTAGTAATCAATTTGATTTACTCCTTCATTTATTAATTCTAATCTTTATTATAATAAATCGGGAAGATTATTATTATTGGGATCGTAAATAGCATTCCGGTCACCACTTACAGAAGACTGAGTAGAGGCAGTATCCCATATATTACAAACTAGATTAACCTACAAGAAGCAAAAGCCTAAGAGCAAAATAATAGAAAAGGGGTGAGCAAATATAGGGGAATTACAACATTTTGTTCTTCTTACCTCCAATATTTCTGGGTTTACTTCAGATATTGTTATTTTTATTGATTAATTATAAAGTTATTGAGACATTCGTTTTGTTTTTATTCTGGTGGTGACGCCTCTCTCTCTCTCTCTCTCTCTTTGTTGTATCATGCTGTGTGGTGCACTATTATTATTTTATTATTATTAAATCAGCTTTAGTTTGCCACTTCAAGGAGCTTTCTGGCACGCGATGGAAAGAAAAACCACGTATTGTGAGAATAGTGCTTTGTCATTTAAAAAAAAATCATACAAAATATAAATATTTCAGTTTTATATTTTCACTTTATGCCAAGCATTTTCGATGCTTGCAAAACTCGACCACCTGCTGGATCAATGCACTCTTCGCAAGAAGCGCTGTTCAGATCATGTGACCTCCTAGACCTTGTTGGCAGTGATGTGGCGAGAAACAAAACACTTTAGATGTCCTCCTCCCCTCTCTAAAAATGTCACTGAAGAGTTGTTTTTGCATTTCTCTCGTAAAGCAGAAGAAACCATCTCTGTTTTCTGCGGAACATCGTGATATATTTCTCTCAGTGCTCAGTGGCCATCAATATGCCGACATATGCAATAGAAACAAGTAAAAACGCCTTTTTTGATGGATATCAAACTAGAACGAAGATGGATTTATCGTTCTTTTTTCTTTTATTGAAACACAACACTTGAAGTTGTTGTTTTTTTCCCCCCCCAAAGTATTGAAACCAAACTGCAGCAAAAATATATCTGCGTTGTCCCACCTCTCTACAAAAATATTCAACAACTTTTTTTTTTTTTACTTAGTCGTACATAAAAAGTCACCGAAAACAGTATCCTCTAATGGTTAGTAGGTTTTTTTCGCGTGTACTTGGAAAACCAATCACGTGAGTACAGTACTGTACTTTGCTCTTTTCTGAGCTCCGAGATTTGTTGTAATGATTTCAGTTTTCATACTTGCAGAACTGTGTCCATGTTGCTAATTAAGTATTTCGTTGTTGCCGTATCCCTCCCCCCCCCCCACCACCACCACTTCTCGAGAACTCGGACTCCTAGATTTCCAATTAAGTTTCCGCTTTTCCATCGAGGGAAAAAAAAAAAAAAAAAAAAAAAAAAAAAAAAAAAAAAAAAAAACACTTGAGACATTATCAGATCCTCTTCCATTTCCAAAGGCATTAAATTTCTTAATTACCCATTTAATGTTCTTTTCTTCTCTTTTAAATTACTCACTTAAATATATGTAATTATGTTTCTACAAAAATATTCATTGGAAAATAACGTCCGGTATTTAAATGTGTCAGTTTTAAGATATTTTATCGGTTTTCTGACACGCGATGAAGAGTTAAAACGATATGAAAATCCATATATTATGTAATTTAATTGCATTCCATACCATAGTTTATCTTTTTTTTTTGTTTGTTTGTTGTTTCGCCACGGATCAATCACACGAGCTTACTTTAACTGTCAGTGAGTTATACAGTACTTGATAGTGTGCATACGAGATCAGCTTCTCCTCCATGCAAATGAACGGAGGACCATGGCAAAAACTTTTACTCCCCCATTAAAATAATATTGCAATATTTTATTGCAATGCAATATATATCAACGTTTTCATTTGATCTTATATTACTTCGGTACCTTAGATAGGTTATGAAACTGGTTTGGTTTGGTTTGTTTCTGAACGTAACTTTGGTGTGTTTACCCGGTTAGATAGCCATCCATTTACTGATGGTTTGGATTTTGCTTGCTGTCCTTAATGGAAATTAAATTAGAAGGAACGCGGCTACTTAGTGGGCCCTCTATTTATCAAATAAAGTACTCTTTGCATACCGAATTTGAATGCTCACTTTTTAATGAGTTCGCCTGGCTGGAATCATTAACGGCGTGTTTTGGGTGTATATACAGCCCCGAACTTGCTTCGTTATGTGCATGTAATGGCAATGAATGAAGAACACCTAAAAGAAGTTTTAGCAAGTTTAGAAAATAAATGAAAATTGTGGACGTGAATTCTTGCTTTGCGCGGAATTTCACAGCCGGAAATGCAGTGGTTGACCAAAAATAAGCTTCTCTAACTTTGTCAATGTCTCAAAGAGAGGATTGCTCCCTGTTCGTAATTGAGGTACAACATTCATATATTCATGAGAAATATTTGATCTGAATTCTATGATCAGGCAATATGCCTAAATCACACGTTGCAAAGTACATTCAGGCTACATCAGAGCCTTACACGTCCCCCCCCCTTTGGAGGCACTTTAAAGAAAAAAATAAAAATCGAAAAAAAAATTATTGATTTGATTTTTTATATTTTTTTTGAAAGAACCTCCAGGAAAGAAATTAAATATTTTGTCGAAATATTTACTTTTAAAAAGACCATATGATAATTAAGTATAAGATACAACGTGAAAAATAGTAGCTACAAAATGTGACTAAACAAAATCATGTCTGCAGTGCATTTGTTGTAATAATGAAAGGCGTCACTATACAATCAATCATTCGACTATGAAATGTACCATTTTATGCGATCATTTACTTAATTGGCTTGTGTAAACTCTGTAGACAATCCGGTTGAAATTAAAGTGACTCGACCAATGTTAGTCGACATTCTAAATACCATCCTAGTACTGTCATTTTATTTTTCTAATAAAAATGATTCAGTTACAACCTTTTCAAGAGCGAATTGAACGGATAGCATTTTACTCTACGTCACAAAGATCACGGTTACTTTAATTTCATGCATGCAGAGCGAAAATGATTGTTCTCTTTAATTTCAGAATGGTTTATCAAGTTATGTCTTGTCCACATTGACTCGAGCGGCCCGACAACCAATCTTTTTGAGGATTTTCAAATTCTAAAATATCCATTTGTTCATCTAGTCAATGCCAAGGGGAGAGGGAATTATATATATAAAGTAATTTTCCAAACAAAAAATCTTTTTAAGAAAATCAGATATTTATCATTAACGACTGGATGAAACAGCTATTCGCATTTGCATGGCGAGTAGGTTTTTTTGCGTAATTTATCGAAACTTTCGATAAATTACGCAATTCGATATTTTCTTTGGAAAAAAATTTTCCAAAGAAAAAATCTTTGAAAAAGGAACTGATTTATTATAAAAAATACAGTTATATATTTACAGAGTAAAAATCAATAACATGCATAAGATGAAAGAGGAGCTCTCAGAATTTACAGGCTCTAAACCCACGACCTGTTTGTTTGTCTAGACTGAAAATGAAGCCTCGGTATGGTAGATGTACCTGGAGAAAAAGAGAAGGTAGAAAAAGAGAAAGCTTTATATGGACTGTGCAAAAATGACACCCGATACAGCATCGTAGTTTGTTGTTATTTTCCACAAACAATGAAAATCCTGGGTCATTTGAGAGTCCATCGCAGTAAACAATATTAAGACAATGATTTTCATCAGGCTATCGTTGTGCTTCCGATGGATCCCTTGTTTCCTCACTCGATATACTAAGCTTCTATTTGTTAGTTGTGTCTCCTCAACGTTTTTCATTTATTCTTTCTTTCTTTGTTTGTCTCTGTATGTTTCCTATTCACTTATTTGATTTGAGGCATCACATCGTTTCCTGTTTTCAACATGATGTTGTTTCATTATCCCCCCACAGCCCCCCCCCTCTCTGTCTCTCTCTCTCTCTCTCTGGCCATATATTGTTGACATCTTATTGCTGTATTTATTGTTTACTATGCTTGTAATGAAATCAAAACAGATTCACATCTCTTGCCTTATTAAATCGCTCAGTAGAAATGTATGTTATGCTACGATTATTGCGGTTAGCCTAGTGGCTGTGTGCTTCGCAACCCTATGCCTGGGGAAGGAGTGTCCTAGGTTCGATTCCCGTCGACGCCATGAGGAGCTCAATGATCTTCCTCAGCCATAGCCAAATTAGCCGGTCTTGGGCGTGGACAGCAGGATTTTTCTCCTCAGTTTATCTGGGGTTTTTCATCCCGCAAGCAGGCAAACCGCCCCCGTGAACACAAACACGGATTACAGCCATGAATATCGTCCTTAGGGGGGATGCAGCAGAGGAGTGGCGACCCCTCATTAGGAAGGGGACTCAACCCGTCCTAGGAGGGACGAGAGGGGGAGAGGTAGGATAGTAAAATCACATAAAACTGAACCCGATAGCTTCTAATGACGCGAGCCACTGTATATGTGTCGATCGTCCGCGGGGTTAGCCTTAGTGGCTATACGCTTCGCAACCCTATGCCTGGGGAAGGAGTGTCCTAGGCTCGATACAGTGTAATTACACGAGACACTGTATATGTGTCTCGTGTAATTAGAAGCGATCGCGTATAAATTGAAAACAATATTTAAAAAAATCAAAAACTGTATACATTAATTTTAAGTACAATTTTCGGGTTTATACACGGCACCCTTTTTGTGCCTAGTATTGCTAGTATTCTTAAAACTTCTAAACTGAAAATAGTTTGCGACTCAATTATTTTGTTTCCAAAACTTCGATGAACATATCACGAAACTTCCACAAAAGCACGCCATTACTTACAAAACATTTCCCGCTCCTACAGACTTCGATTTATGAATCTGTAATGCGTTTGTAGATTCTCTGATATGGCGTGACAAATTTCCATTCCAAACCATCCGAAAACACGCTAGTTCGAGCACAATTATAAGTGAAGAAGATCGTATTCCACTCGAAAGGAGAAAAAGACTTAGATAAGATTTTTTTTTTTTCGTTTAATATTTTTTTACTGTCCTTATCGATTTAGCAAAATTAAAATTCAATTAAATAGTAGAGATTTATTAACCTCTTTGATCCTTTAGAACAATGAGGGAAAGTTTTAAAGTATTTAAAGTTAAAATAATTATAGTTTCGAAGTTCGGAATATTTGAGTAAATTAAAATAAATCACTGGAGACACCAAGAAAAAAAAAATCAACTAATTGGAATTTACGAACACTAATTGGTTATCGCAGTCGGGGATAAAAAAAGGAAGGCTTTCATTACTAGGAAGACGGGGACGATGGATTGGGACTAGGCTATAAATGCTTCGATCAACAAACTGTAATCAATCCACTTTTACAATGTCTTCGTCCATTCATTGCACAATAGCCCAATTTGGAGAGTCGCTGTTTCCTTCCACAAGGGGAATAAAAAAAAAAAAAAAAAAAAAAGGAAAACCTAAACAAAAAAAAGTACGACATTCAAACTATAGAATGGAGACACGAAGTTAAAAAAAAAAAGAAAAAAAAATCAATCGGTGTCTTTATTACTCCAAAATGAAATCATTGGCGTCATGCACGTGATTGTCATTACTGGCTGGCTGGTTAATTTCATGCCATCGCGCGCAGCACTTTGAATTCTTTCCATTGTTAAGCCCACTACATTCTAAGTGTTTTGTACGCTTGCTGTTGTAGCGACTTTAGTTATTCAAATCGTATAGCTAATCAAGCTAATTTCCATAAACATATTTTTTTTTCGGTAGTAAAGAAGCACCTCTTAGCCACACAAATACATTCCGAGACGAAACTTTACGTATAAAATTTCGTTAATATATTCGTAACTCATGTGTAGGTCTAATGACCTTTGTTTCAAAACAGTAAAATGAAATATTCAGCAGACGTAAAAATAAAATAAAAAAAAAAAAAAAAAGAAATTTAAAAAAAAAAATAACAACGAAACTCTTTTTTTTATATATACATATATCTCGTTTTTCTTTGGTACGTGTTTGTGAATCAGTGTTGTGTTTTTAAAGCTGTTTGCTATGTAAAAAAAACTTAATGCCGTCATGTTTTGGTTAAAGAATCATTTTCTTTTACGAAAACGAGATCTCTGGAATCTCAGAGCTGTAAAGATTTCCCAGGCACAGAAGAAAACACCGTGAACTTGCATAAAATGTGGTCGAAATAGTAGGTAATCTCTTTGATAGCTTTCCAACAGTAAGGCATTTAAATAACTAAATTTATTCGAGTTCGATAAGGTATACACGTCAGTCTTTTCGCATTTAATAACTATACTTTTCGCGTAGAATCAATTTATAAACTGATTTTGGCGGATTAATCTTCGTCCGCTTTTAGGAAGTGTTAACAGCCATCCTACACATATTTTTCCCCCCGCTGCGTCATTTAAATCTAATCATGTATCGATTAATCGATTAGCAGCAGGCTTCGGAAAACTGATGGATACTGTTCCTATCTTTTTAACAGACTGAATATTTAATAGTAATTAAATTTTTAGGAGTTACGATTTTTATTTTATTTTATTTTTTTTTTTTTTGACAGGCGAATGCTTTTTTAATCGGCATATGTGCTCGTGGATTAATGTCGAACTGCCTAACGAAGAGATCAACGAAACTTCCACATCTACCCAAGAATCAGGGTCATCTTTGGTAGAAGAACCAACCAAATGGACTTTAGCTACGACGTCAAATAAGCCTCAACTGAATGATCACACATTCCATGCTACAAGTACGTTTGTTTCTTTCTTGTTTTTTTCCCCTAATATTTAACATTAACTACGCTTTTAAAGTAAAATACTAAGGTGTTCCCTTATATTTTTTTCTCCTGTTTCACGTTCGCAACGTAAAATACGGAAAACTTTTCGCATACAATACTTTTCTGGTTAAGACGTTGCATGAAAGATCTATTTTTTTAAGAAATCTCATATTCATTTAAAGATTTTTCATTATCCATCTTATTTTCCAAGTGATGATGAATAGTATGAAAGAACATTATGGAATGTAAAGATGCTGGAAGTACAGTATCATGGGAGAAATCCAATCTATTATGTCGTTTATAATATTTTTAAAGTTACAAACATTTTGCTCACACAAAGATTGTCATAAAATATACCTGGATGGGAAGAGAACACTAATCAATAATATAACAGTAAAACAAATTAGCCAAATTTGTTCTTGACGAAAAGGTTTTCAAAAACTTTTAACTGGGAACTGAACCAGTTCCTGTTAGTCTCCCCAGTTCGATTTCCTCCACGTGGGTTAAGAATAATGAAAGAAGAAACTGAAATCAGTCTTTTAAAAGTTCGCGATGTGAAGTGGCTTTTCAAATGAGAGTTTAAAAAAATTAACGGAGAATATGCAAATCAGTGAATCAGTTGTGGAATATTTAAACAGGCAAAAATAAGAAATGGCATAAAAGAAGATCTCTTTTACTAGAATAAGGATATTTCTAGAAGATAAGACCACAGAAGATAAAAGAAACGATTTCAAGAATTAATTATAGACCAGATCTTTTTTTTTTTTTACTAAATTTTTACTAAATAGCTTAAGGAAATTACAACGTATACTAGGATATACATTAAAATAAATTTTAATACACTTCCAATATTTCGGCAACGTCACGTTGCCATTTTCACAGGAACTTAAAAACCAGACACGTGCACACAAGCACAACAAGCAGTAAATGAGGACGAAGCAGGAAGCTATTCTTTCTCCTGAAAGTCCTGATGGTGTCCCCCACTAGGGGGCACCATCAGGACTTTATAGACCAGATCAGTTGAAGATAAGATTGAACATACAACAGAGAGAAAGCCCTAGCCAAAAGAGAAGTGTGAAAAAAAAAAAAGTAGAAAAATAATAATTTCATATCCAGTCTAAAGAGAGAGTTAATAAAATTCCCACTAATGACTTTTAAAATTTAAATAATTTGAATCAAGAAACAAGAACGAAGGTTAGAAGCAGTGATTAATGAAGCCACAATCAACATATCAATATAAAAAGCTACAATACCACAATTGAAAAATAACCAGGTCCAACTCATTTCTACGTATGCGTTGAAATATATTTAATAACTTCAAAAACAATAAATCAGCTGGAGATAGTATTAACATGGAGCTGTTCAAATATGCTGATATCAAACACTCGAATATTAAACAGTAGAAACAGAATATATTCCCCGAATTGAGCACATCCTACTTAGATGGTTACTTTTCTTTGAAATTACTAATCGAAAAGAACGAAGAGTTCAATAGACCAACACTTGTGGTATTTGTAAGCCTTTGAACTGTGTGAACAGAAATCAACTCTTAGAAATTCGGGATTTCACTCGCTGACGATGAAATTCTAAATAACATAAAGGCATTGGAGACGATAGCTCATAGACATGTCTCATTACGAATGGATAGCTACCCCTTGACACTCTAGTTGGACAGTTTGACAGAACCAGGTTCTGTCTAACTACGGATTCTTCGATACTTCCCTAGAGGAAGAAATCTGCCAGAAACACCAATCAAAAGCTGACATTTGACTTTAACAGGCCACTAGTCCTACTGTACCCGATGATGATGACAATATCATGGCGCGTGGTGAGGTTTGCTTTTTTTATTCTTTCCTCACGTTAGTAATAAATGAAGTGTTCTAACTAAAAATGTTCTTTAAGTGGCATGATAAGTCATTTTCATCGCCTGGTGCGGCTTATTCACAGTTCGGTAGGTTTATAATATTGCTTGGATCGAAATGTCAAAAGAGTAATAATAATAAATTTGCTTTCTGAATGATGGAGTAATACTACATGGAAAATCATTCCCCTCTATGATCATTTGGGATCGCATTGAAACTAACATTTAAAAAAAAAAAAAATTAAGTTTGACATCGGCTGAAAAGCATCATTCATTTTAAGTCCGTTCAGTGTTCTCGCTAAACTTTCAAACCTACTCTTGGATTCGTATGTTTATTGAGGTACCTTTTCAGTCATAAGCCTGGTTTATGATCGAGAGTTACGGCAACGCGAGGACCAACGAACAATAGGCCAAATATGCACGAAGTTTTCGGACCGCTTTGTTGCCGCTATGGAAATTCAATACATTCGGATTTATATTCTTTATCGTACCGGACCCTTCAACAGCAGTGCAGTTAAACTTTAAATTGTTAAGTTCCAGAGTGGCAGAGCCAAGACGTGGTATTCTTCCAAATTCGGTATTCGAAATCTGTAAATCTCGATCGAAATGACGTACATGGAAATTAAATTTATGTCGCTTTTCAGAGAGTTTTAACCCACCACATTGCACAAAGTAAAATTTATATGTCTGTTATAAAAAAAGCGGTTTTTCCATTGTTGGTCGCGTATTGATGTGTAGCAAGCACTCAAAGGGTTGCTATAGCACCGCGTATGCTTACTCATTTCCTGTCAAAAGATCTTAGTTTTCATATACTTTATATATTTATTTATTTTTAAACTCCGTTATAACGAAAGCCTACAACTGCTGGAACAATTTGTTGCTCTTGTAATCTTACTCGTAATGTCATGTTGATGTAGTTTCATATTATCTTTTATGTTGTACTAAGTTTAATTTGGCATGTAATATTTTACTGAGAGTTTACAACTGATTAAAAGAACTATTTTTGTTTGCAATCAACACGTTTATACTAAGCAGTAAAAATTGATGCGGAAAGTACTAGATTGTCAATCCAGAGAATGAATATCTAATTCAATCAGGATGAACAAACGCAAGGAATAAAGCTGAACGACCACTGAAAAATAAACATGCTGGGATATATTAAATGAGAATGATCGCGATTAAATGGAAGTAAAATGATGCAGTATATTATTTCATGTTGGCTTTAAAAGATCAGCGAACAATTTTATTTTGCAAACGACTGGGCCTCGCCCTAGCCTTCGGTGTTATATGCGGAACTGCGAAAACGATCCGAAGTGTTCTTGTAATGAAATAGCGCTCGTTACGACCGCAGAAAAGAGAGAGAAAGAAATCCTCTGTAGTCTTTTTTAGTACGAGCGGTTATCTGAAAAACCGGCTGTCCTGATTACCAAAAGTCGGAACCGAAAAGAATCGTTCCCCCTGTTCCCTTAGGGGGAATGAAGAAGCGATACAAGAGGATTCGTCCACGGTTTATACAAAAATATTTGGAAAAATGGGCTGTATAGGGGAGGAGGGACTTGTTACATCGGAATTTTCCGCGCATTTCAAGCACAGAACTATTACCAAACAGAAAAAGGATGTCCTTTGGGGGAATTGATATGGCGATGAGTTTATTTAATTGTCAGAAAGTATTAAAGCAATCGCGCGATTTTATTTTGATTAAAAAAACAATCGTGATTTTATCACCAGCAGAGATTTTAAAGGAAGACTTTTCAAATTACATTTGAATTCCTGTATAATTTACTACACGATACCTTTTAAATGTATGACGTGGCCACAGGTTAAAAGGTTGTCTTGGTTGTAAAATACCCGGACTTTAATCTCGTGACTAACAGGAGAAACAATTAAAGAGCTTTTTCAACTGAAAGTAAGCTCACCACTCATGGCCGATTTTTACCCTTCAGGATAGACCAGAGAACATGTCGTGTAGATAGTAACATTATTGGGCTTGGCTTTCGCATTGATTGGCTCCAAAAGAAACTACTTGCGCACGATTTCAAGGATTCAGGACCTAGAACCAGCATTTAATAACTGAAATAGCGTCAATCTAAAAAAACTAGACGAGACCCGAAACTGTGAGGGGGGGGGGGATGGAGAATAGACCTTAAGGTTAGATGCACTGATCTAGTCCTTCCTCGCCTTCCGATACAGCAATCCAGGAAGGGCTCGTATGCAATACCTTGTCTTCATCTCCATGTTGTGTATTATTTAAAAGCGAAAACGAGGAAATGCGCTGTTCCCGTATTAGTGTAGATAAATATTAAAGCCATAAATCCAAATATTAGACAAATAGTTGGATTTAGTATACATTATTTTATTTGTGCTTAGATTAAGGGATAAGAAAATGAGATAAATTCTCTGTTAAAACTGTAAATAAAAAATAAAATAAAATAAAATAAATCGTTCAATGCCTTATCTATATGCTTAATGTGTTCGTGTCTGTCGTGAATTTCTTCGCGACTTCTTTTAAGATGTTAGTGCTTTCTTACGACAATTGGAAGCATTTTTTTACTTTCTCTCAATTAAAATTCAAAGAAAAATGTTTGCGATCTGATGCTTTACTTAAAACGTCAAATGATTGCCGACTTCGGAGCAAAACACCCGCGGTGCATTGACCTCATAGTGTACGTCATTAAAAAGAAGTGCTTGCTGCGTAGAAGATTCATTATTAATACGCGGGCTCAAAGGTGAGCTCCTTATTTGGGAAAAGAAAAAGAGAAAAGGGGAAAAGAAAAGAAGAAGAAAAAAAAAAAAAGGAATCGAAATGCTATCCGTTCACCGTCACGTGACTTTTAATTAGAGAACAACGTGCAGGGAGTTCAGGCTGCGCGAGGACAATCAACGGTAGTCTAATGTTACTAGTGCTCTGCATCCGTCATTGTGCGATGGGGGGGGGGGGGCTTCCAGCAAATTACGCGAACGTTTATTCGTGGCCGATGACGTCTTCTAATGATCGTCGTTGCCTCTTCGAGCTTAGCGATTGATTCGATCTTCGCAAAAACCGCCAAATAATCACGATATTTGGATGCGATGGGACGCATTCTTTGCGCGTTTCTTTTTTTTTTTTTTGCCAGCACTCCTTCACTGACTGCTCACGCACACCGCATTGTTTCGACATTACCGCTTTTAATTCCGCTCTCGCAAAATATTCCCAGCGCTGCTACACTAACCCATCAAAAAGACACGAATACCTTCTTAAACTTTAAAATTTCCAAACGAGCTGCTCACTCATTTAGGAAAGTGCAGAGAAAGGGATTGTCGAATTCCTCTGCTGCAATCCGCAATAATCAGGTGGGTTCTTCGCCGATCATCTCTTACGCCAACGGTAATAATCTGCGGGCTGTAATGAACCTCGCGATCGATCTTTAAAACGTAGAAAATTTAGCCATCAAATGGAGACGGACGCAAAGAAAGGCTGATCAAAGCACGAGGATTTCTGGTATTCATTTCCAATGAAGATGTTATCATTAATGTTTGATAGCGTATCTGGCTGTGATAGGTGGTTAAGCCTAACACGTTAAGCGAAGATGAAGTTGGACTTCCACCAGGTAACCTAAGTACATGAACTTCGTGAATTATCTCGATCAGGGTTGTCCAAAGCACTGTCCGCGGGCCGGATGCGGCCCGCTGTGCGATTTTTGTGCGACCCGCCTGTGGGTCTTGATTTTCACGAGCGAAAAAATAAAGTAATCTGAATCAAATGCGTATTAGATATTTTAATTTTCTATCACTCATCGATAATCTCAATGTCGGTAATTTTATTTGGTGTTTTTACATCAGTATATACCCACGTGTTTTTCCAATATTATGGGTGTCCAAGAAGCGTTCTTACACTGTTTTGTTCCAACGCGCATGCTCCGGACGCTCACTGGGAACGTAAGCGCGCGATTAGTATTGTTCGTTTGTTCGGCTGTCAAGGTTATGTCGCTGCTGCTCACCAGTTTACTAGATACGCATTGTAATGCGGCCCTCGGATAAATATATTTTTTTTAATGTTGCCCTCGGATTACCTAAGGTTGGACAGCCCTGATCTAAATCATGCCTTTACAGTAAACGAAACCACCATGAAATGCGTTCGACATTGGTTTTATGTTTGTGAAAACTGGTTGGTTGTTTTGAATTTCCATCCGAAGCAACTGAAGCTATGAGGCTGATGCGTTATGTCTGTTAATTGCGTGTGTTCTTATGGCCGATTTGTATGTGTTATCGGATGAAATACCCGAGTTTCTGGGAGGGGAGAACCCCTCCGTCTCCATACGATACCAACTAACTCACCTTCAGCTGAAACCTTCGATAAAAGTCCTTCGTGTCCTGGACTGGATTCTAATCCATGTCTTTCAAACCAAAGAGCATCATCAATACCGGCTGAGAGTTTTTGTGCAGGAGGGGGGGGAGGAACTCTGTGTGGTCTGAAGAAGATCAGAACCTGAAGCAGTGTGATACGAAAGGGTGGGGGAAAACACGAGATTTTCTGGATAACAAAATCTTACCATCATTATGCAGTTCTCTCTAGAATTGCAAACTTTAAAAAATATGCACAGTCAACAATATTTCATCTGACTTTATTAAAGATGTCGCTTCTGCTCATCTCCTCTGTCCTACAGCGGTGAAATCTCTCATAGGTAAGAATTCTCCATATTCTCCTCTCTTGTAAAAAAAGTCCACTTTATACTTCATAGGATGGATGTCGTTGACGAACTGTTCAGATTGTGCTAGCATCTGTACAACATTCTTTTCACTGTGTGTGTGTGTGTGCGTGCGCGCGCGCGCACGTACGTAGACGGTACGTAGTCAGCTTATTGAGTCGAAATGTATTTTGGAGTAACTCGCCCACTCACAGTTTACAACAACAACACGTCTTTAAAACTGACGCTAAACTTGCGTCTTCTGGAATGAATTTCCTCTGATATCGCTTTTCTGGGAGTCCATTTGTAAAATGATTACGAAAGACAAGGATACTTGGTAGGTCGTGGATTTTAAGGGCCTATGAGTACCGTTATTAAATACTAATAACTCAACTTTTAAGGCATCCCCATCTGAACGTTCCCTACGACCAAAGCTAAGGCTAGGAGGCAGCATATTACGTCAGTTAATCGCGTCAGTTTTCGGAATGAAAAATTCGACCTCTGGACAAAAAAACAACTTGTGACCTTCGTATGAGACAGGCGCACTCACAGTTCGTTGAAAAGTCCTTAAAAAAAGGTTGTGTCCGAGAAGGATTCGAACCCAGGTCAATCCAAATGAAGGTCTAATTCAGCAACGTCCTAGCAATCACGAGGTCGTCTTACTACAGAGTCGCTTCATCAACGTTATCTCCGAATTCATAGGACTTTCGAAATACATTCAAACTCATTTAATAATCACTAAAATAACAAAAGAGGTGTTTTTTAGTGGAAACTCCTCAATTTTATCTTCAATGTCTCATGTGACAACATTGGAAACGGGTGACGATCTTGACAAATTAGGCCCTCGATTATTGGAGGGGAAGATATCTGATTGCCGCAGCCTGCTTGAACATTATCGAACAGTTTCCTCAACTGGTAACTGTTACTTCCATCAGATGGTGCGCCGTCACGAAGGCAGAATCATTTGGGAATGAATTCAAGAGTATACGGCCGACTTCTCCATGATTCAGTGAATCGGCTGGCTAATCTATTTTGCAATATGATAAAAAAAGAAACTGTTTTGTGACAAAATTCTTGCGCCTAATCTGTGTTATCTTTGGACTGTGATGGTATTCACAAGAAATTATCCCTGTAGAAGACGGGTTTTTCTGATTGCGAAAGAGGGGGAGTGGGCGATCTTGTCCCGTTAGATATTTACATTCTAAAGGGATATATATATATATATATATTAGCAGCATAGTAGCAAAATCACATACTAAAAAAAAAGAAGCTTGGCTAATGGGCAAAAACGCTATTAACTCTTCTCGGGTTGTTCAAAACCTTCAGCGAGTTGAGTCACTATCAACAGGAAGCAGTATGGATGAAATAAATGTGAACATCTCAAAACAAAAACAACTCAGCAATAAAAAGGGGAGGAAAAAGAAATAAACGGCAAGAATTTTTTTTTCTTCCTTCTTATTGACATTGGGGTTTGTTAGAATAGCTGTGAGCAAGCTGTAATTACCACGCATGGGAAGTCTAAACATGTTGACTGTTTTCCGACAAGAACTGTTTTTGTGCATCTTTAATGAAATTAGCATTTTTTTCCGTACAGTGTCCTCTAATGAACGTCCATTTATTCCGTTTCTGAACCTTCGGTTCGTGTGACGGTGGCTCCTTTTCGATGCACTCGAATCCAAGCGAACGTATACGATGGATTAAGAAGGGTTAGTATCCAGTTTTAGCCATACTTATGATCATTGCTGACGTCATATGATGGCAATATTCCACACCTCCTATTTTTTGTATCACTTTGAAATATCATTAACTACGCGTGCAATTTTCACGTCAGCAGAAATTTATTAATTTTTTTTTAAACGTCCACAATAAGTCATGAATTATTTAATTTCTTCCTTGTCACTTTGATCGATGAAAACGACATCGACAAAAACCGTTTTGACATTGCTTTAATTTTTTTTTCTGAAAAACGAGCAACGAAATTATATTAAATTTGGCTTTCTTGAGTTTATGATAAATTAAAACAAATATTAATCGATTTCAGGTTTTTAATTCTTATTAAACATCTTCGAATCGTAACGTCCGAACTTTGTTGTAGGGGCCAGCAACGTTTAATTTTGTACACGGAAGAACTTGGAGAAACAGAACGTCGAGCAAGCTAGAAATGTCTTCGTGCATATCTAAACATGCTTCCAGATTTCGAGTAGTTAAAATGGTGCCAAAGGTCATCGCTGGCCTCGGAGTAAGGAGAGTGCTTCTGATCGAGTTGAAGGGGCACCGTTCAGCTCAATCAGAAGCACTCGCCTTACTCTAAAATATAAAATAATTTCAGAGAACAGAACATCGCCATTAGGTAGTGTGGGAAACACTCGTTGCAATTAAAGTGAGCCGTGAGCTTCAAATTCATTGGCATTAAAACATCGATTGACGATCATAATTTGAAAAATAACATAATATGGTGACAAAATTCACGACGCTAAAAAGTAATCAATTGAGCTTAGCAAATCACTTGAAGAACTAATACAGGAGGATCCTCAATCTGTACGACTTTGAATTTTTTTTCGCGACCAAACCACTCACTAAGGCTTATAAACTAACGTACATTGGGACAAGGATTAGGCAGTTCGTCTAAATTGAACGTTTTCAGGCATTTAGGTATATAATGTAATAATATAATTACGTTAATGCCACTGTTAGTGAATAATTCCCTCAGAAAATAATAATAATAATATAAAGTAAACCACTTCTAAGACATGTTTGTGATATTTCTCTCAAAAATCTGAGTGAGGAGATGAAACTTAATCATGGAGACATTTGGGCAAAGGTAAAAAAACTCTGATTTTTATTATTATTTTTTTAATGTAATAGTTATGGAAGTCTTTTCCCCCCTCTATCTTGAGTAGCACTTATAAGACTTTTTTTTTCCATTCATATTTTACCTTATGGTAATTACACGTTTTCATGAGTTGCTTTCACAGCTTTCCTGGGAACTCGAATTTATCAAATAAAATACAATCTTAACTTAATTCATGAAGTTTTGCGGTATAGCATGCCTATTGTCTAGTCATTATTATTATTATATCACACCTCCAGGGAGTCCAAAGACTCATCGAGGGAGGGCATCAACTCTACAACTCTTTGTTTCACTACTCCACCAACCTTCATCATCAACCAACTTCTTCATCATCAACCAACTTCTTCATCATCAACCATCATCTTCACCAACGTCATCTACCATCACTAGTGCTTTCACAGACAATCACAGACATCCATACCCAAGGCGGGATTCGAACCCGCAGCCTTTTTGGCTGGAGAGCGGATACGCTAACCACTCGGCCAACCAGGCAGACAAATTATATATGTAGATTTAAAAATAAATCGACCATCGTTCGAGTTTTGTCCTGTTAAAAACTTTGCTGCCTATCTTTCCTTTCGTGCCACTAATAAATAAATAAATAAATAAAACAAAATAAAGGTAAAATAAATCTCTAGTAGTTTCTCCACTTCATGCCACATCATTAACGCTTAAACCAGAAATGTGAAATTACGTATTCCTTTATTATCTGATCTTAATTTGCAAACAAATCGCGGTCAAGTACTTTAGTTGAAGTTTCTAATAGTAAATATCAATTTTCAATAATACGAGGGAAATGTTAACAATAAACGAAGGCTGGTTATTATCAAGCCCCAGTGTGCTCCAACATGGCGGTTTAATCACCTTCTAAGAAAATATTTACTGCCTCGTGTTAATCAAAGAGTGCCATCTAGTGGCAAAATTTGAAATTGCCGTTCCGAGATCTTGCGGTATATAAAGCGGTAATGACCTGTATTTTCTTTTCACATTTCCTCTTAATTTGTTTCTGTTGCATAAATTTTAAAGCACAGATTTCCAATTTACCTGCTTTCGTTGTCATCCATAAAGAAAGCATTCTGGCATTTACACTTTGCGTGCATTGGGTTAATCAGTCAGCGCGAATGTGTTTCTAATGAAGGGTGCTAATGAGTGCACTACCTCTATATTCTCGTTGTACTTACAGGGAGGGAGAGAGAGAGAGAGAGAGAGAGAGACTAAGTAAAAAAAAAAAAAAAACTGTACTGCAACTTTCATTTCCGTATTGCAATATTCCAAGTTTAGTATTTCAGTATGATGTCAATTTTGAAACTAAGTTAATGTTTCAGGATTTAATTATCCCCAAATACATTATTCCAAATACCTGCATAATTAGTTATTCAAGTATTTGGAAAACAAAAATTATGATAACAAATTAATTAAATAGACCCTAAAGAACGTGGTAAATGTACCGTGTAATCATCTTGGTTTATTAGTATGTAGGTGGCGCCATCTAGTACTAGATGTGTTAAATACGATATTTACTCCAAAATTCGAGGGAAAATGCTTTAATTGCCAAAATTTGCTTAAATTGCACTTTATTGTTATACCTGCTATTTAAGTAAATGTTTAGTCTATAAACCGAAGAAATCTAAATATGGATAATAATAATAACAGCATCATACTGTACACTATGATATTTAATATGATGAGTCTTCGGACTCCTTGGATATGTCAGGAATAATAATATTAATAATAATAATCCTCCGTTGATTAATATGAGGTATTAGGACTAATACAATGCTTTCTGGTAGTCGATGCACACTTACTACCAGGGGCGGCTCGTGCATAGGCACTACGGATCTGCAGCACCTCCAATTTTTCTCGACATATAAATATATTTATTAATTTATTTATATTTGCTTGTAACATTTAATTTTATCATCAACAATCTTATACAGTTCTCTTATTTTGTAGAAAAAATAATAAAAATCCATCTTGTAACACTCAGGAGAGCGAAGGACGCCAGCAGCACTGTGTTTATTACATTGCTGCTAGCGTCATATTGCTGTGTTTGTCATATTAGTACGGCGTAAACATATTCACGTCATAGTGAGATGCGAGCTATTAGCGTAATGCGGCACTGTTCGTCGCGCAGTTCCACTGTTGTTTATATATAGTTTGCGCCAGTAGTAGAGTGTTCGTAGTGCTTATCGTGTTTACTCCGTCTCTTTAAATATTTGGACATTACAATTACAGACATAACATTTGTTACAGTTTTTATTTTAGAAGATTATTGGGGTTATGATAATGGATTTTATTTTTAAGTAATTTTGAATTACACTAAACTATACTTTTATCGATAATAAACAGTATTTTTTCATGAAACAAAACAAGAAGAATAGATTTTA
This sequence comes from Typopeltis vanoorti, assembly GCF_054136105.1. Taxonomy (NCBI): domain Eukaryota; kingdom Metazoa; phylum Arthropoda; class Arachnida; order Uropygi; family Thelyphonidae; genus Typopeltis; species Typopeltis vanoorti. The sequence goes on from NC_143551.1 coordinate 67,497,230, forward strand.
TTTTAAAGTAATTTTGAATCATACCAAACTGTATAATTTTACAGATAATAAACAATATTTTTTCATGTTTATTTTTTTTTTAATTTTTACCATAATTTTGATATTTTATCCAAACACGTATACACCGTACTTACAGTATGTATGTAGATTTCGAAAGTTGCACATCCCCACGATTTCAAGCCACGAGCCGCCACTGATTACTTACTACATAAACTAAATAAATATACTTCCACGCGTTTTACCTTTAATTAAATTTTTGCAAATGAGGCTTCTTGTTTTGAATTTAGAATTTAAGAAAATATCTTTTCTGCCCAATCTCTAGGTTCGGCCCTCGGTACTGTTAGCGCCGAGAGGTCGAACAATTTCCTTTTTTTTTTCTTTTTTTTTTTTTATTTTATTTTAAATCCTCCTGGATTTAGAGGTGTTCTTAATAAGCATCATGTTAATCCTGTATTTTTTTTTCTTCTTCTCTTTCAGCTGGTTATGCGTATTTTGACAGCGTCAACGGTAAGAAACGTCAAAGAATTGTTTTGCAGAGTCATTCGTTCCTCGTCACCAACGTAGTGATAGACTGTTTAGCATTCTGGTTCGCATATTTTGGACGATTGCATTCGGCTGTTCTACGAGTGCTTCTTGTCAGCGAAAAAAAAGTTCGAGGTGAAAACCCGAGAACAATTATTTGGGAAGCGAACACTTCAAAACTGAATGCATCGCGTTCCGAATGGGTCTTCGCCCAGACAAGCATCAACACTGAACAAGCCTATAAGGTAATAACGGGATTGGTTTATAAATTTAGTTTTTCTATTAGTATATGTGCGTATTCGAATTCGGCGAATTTCATTTCGTGCAGCACAAGCATTCGAGTGGAATTTATTGTTTATTTGTGTGTTTAAAATTAGCTTAAAATGCTGTCTGTTTATTTCCACCAATGGTGGTAATTGGACATTTAAATTATTATCTTAACCAGTAATTGTTGCATAGCTAATTAACGAGAACAAAAATAATTATCTCGGTGTGTGTGAGCGCGCGCGCGCCTTGAAGAAACTGAAAACGTCTTTTATGCAGGCACACTTTGCAAGACAAATTACATCGGTAGCCGTGTTAGAATACAATTTCGATCGCAGTGTGTGTGTGTGTGTGTGTGTGTGTGTGTCCAGCGCGGTAAACAGTCAGTTACGTCTCTTTTGTTGCAGCCATATTTCGTCTTTTGCCTTCTTCCTTAGAATTTTCCTTGTGCACAGCTGGGCGTAATTGTCTCCATTTGTCATCTGACACACAGCAGACAGCATTCTCTAGATCTGTCTTGTAAACAGCGGTGATTTACGTCTTCCATCACATGTTTCGTCCAAAATGGCTGTTGACACGGACATTCAAATTACACCATTTAATGACTTTTCTCCCTTATTCGACACGCTTTTCTTCGCAGCTATCTGCATAAAAATTTACCCGCTCGCGTTTATCAAGTTTGCTATGCCTTTTAATTTAGCACTCTTATTCTACCTCCCAAGAAAGGTGCAATAAATATCGGCATGGCGTTGTTGTCGAGAATTCAGTAAGATTGGCAAGCCTGTAATAAATTCAAATACCTTGCCTTAATGTTTGAGCATTTATTTTCACTTCCGTGGAGGCGCTGCTGGCGCGTGTAGATTTCACTCCAGTGCAGTAGCTTTTGTAGAGGACGTTTTAGCATAATAAGTGCAATGGTTGAGGCAAAAAAAAAGAATTTTTATTTGTTCGTCTCGTATTTTAATGATCATTCGGAATCGATCATTTCCATAAATCGGTCGTTTCGCAAAAATAAGAAGAAATTAAATTAAGTAGAAAGTTAAAATGAGCTGTACATATGCTTCCAAAATGTCAACAGAACCTTTAAACCATTGCTTGATCAGAAACCGCACGCGTCACTGACTTGAAAGATGTGTGCAATTACTTGGCGTCTTCTGCTTGCATTTATCGTTTGATATGACAGAAGTAATTAACATAAACTCTTTGATTCCAGTTTGAAAGCGGTACGGTAAATATTGGCTTCGTAAGTATTCCCGAGAATTCACTCAAACGAACGCGATTCTCGAGGTGACAAATATCTGACACGAACATATAATTTATTCTCGTTTGACGCATTTATATTTTTACTAATATCGTAACTAAACAGCTTAGTAAAATGAAGGTTCAGCATTTAGATAAAATAGATTTCGTTATTTTAATACATTTAGAATCTCTATAAAATGGCTATTAAAAAATAAAATAAAAAAAGAATAGCGTAGATACTAAATACGGTTAAAAGTGTTCGAGGTTATTCAAACCAAAATATTTAAAAGTTTGCATTGCAAATCGATTCACTTCTACATTTTCTAGCAACTCAATTACTTACCTTGTAATGTGGCTATTACAGTTTCGTAGCAATTTTAAGTTTCCGATATACTTCCACATATTTTTTATTTCACATATTTTGTTTTGTTTTTTGTCCGTAAAAAAAATATGTATGTGTTGCTCACCTGGTAATTGATTTAATGTCAAAACTTTTATTTCGTACGTAACAGATTCAGTTCGAAGGAGAAGCAGACAATGGTGGTTTTGCTTTAGACGATATAACGTTTTACGATGGAACATGTCAAAGTAAGTGGTCGCTTTTATTTTACCATAATAGCATTGGGGATACACTCATGAAAGCTTTATCAGCTGCTTATATTCGAAATAACTGCTTTGAGAGACCCCTTTTTGAATGCTTTATTAAAATTAAACTCCGAATTTCCAAGAGGAAATCGGTGCAAGAAAAAATAACTCGATAGATATACTAAAAAAAAGTTCTCAATAATAACTCAGAAATATTTCGCATTTTAGCTTTTTTGTATTTTTTATGCAATTGATAATATTTTTTGCGTTGCTATAAGAAACAAAACAGTTTTATTTTGGAGTTTCTAAGGCACATAACGTATCTACTTAACATAACTGGATCAATGTAAAAAAAAACGGAATTTTTAATCTAAGTTCGAACACATAAATATTTATCGCTCTTTTATATGGACTTCAATGCATTTACTGCACATTTGTATCGAAAACTTCTATTTCGTTTTATTTATTTATTTATTTATTTACTCACTTTATCCCTATAGATCTTTTCTATTCCGCGTATGAGTTTTATGTTTCTTCATTTTTTGAAAGAATCATAAAAGCGATACGGCTTTGTTTTGTTTTGTTTTTATTTATGTTATTTTTTTATTAAATACATCGAATGTTTTTTTAAGCAGTAAAAAGTCTTGCTACACGATTTTAGTTGCGCATAATCTGTCTTAAAAGAATAAATATTTCAAAATGTACATGCAAATGACAGAAATCAATTAAACCCGAATATACTTTTCAAATCCTGCGCCTACTAAATTAGTCTTTTGATTCGTATTAAACGACTGAGAAACTAATAAAACTTGATCGTGTCTGCATTCGTTTTATACTTGTTAAGTAATCTGGCGTGAGGTCCTTTTATTAGTTACGCAATCTAGTTATTTTGCCGAGAAATTCTGTTGCAGTTTTTTAATACATTGTATGGCATTCTGGGGTTCCGCTCAACCACATTCATTTGTATGCAAATAAAATCTTTATTTTCACAAGAATTACAATCGAAGGAACGTTGATCTCATTACATGTTAACATTCTCTGACTAACGGGAGTTAAAATCTAAAACACAAACAAAATACTACTTTTATGATTAAAGCAAATAGTACACCATACTACACAATTATAAGACACAGTTTTATTATTTTGGTTAATTTATGATCATTTCACTGAAGTAGGATTGAAAGTTGTCGTTTCGTTTCGATATGTTAATGGATCATCCCAAAGATTAAGTTTCGATTTATAGGCCTAGCATGCTTTTTTTTTTATTAATTGGTTAATGATCAAAAACATCGCAATTGTTATCTTTATGATCTGATAAGGACATCATTTTGCTGGTGTAAATAAAAATATTCAAATCTGTCCAGCGTTTATCAACTCGATATATCTTTCCTCTGCTATTTCGTCTTGGCATCTTAAGATTTAGCTATTGAGATCTCCTTAACGTTCGGATTCATCGAATACATCAACTTGATGTATCTTTCCGCATCTTTTTCGTCTTGGTGTCTTAAGATTTGACTGTTGCGATCTCTTTAATCCCTCAAATGCGGAGTCAAATCTATCTTCCACTGAGATAATTCTATCCAAGTAATCTATCACAGAGATAATTATAAGCGTGTCTCATTATAAGCGTGTTTTTTTTTTTCCCTTTTTGCCTGTGAATTTTCTTCAAGGATTAATAAATTAATTTTCATTCTAGCCTTTTTCTTAGCATTCAACACGTTTACTCCAAATTTTTTGAATGCTAAGTAACTCATGTTTTTCCATTATCCGGTTGTAGAAAACAGGACACTCGATTGAAACGGGAGATAAGCCAGAACCGAAACTAGTTGTTGATAAGCGGCCATTATTTTTGGAAAACTAAGCTTGCGTTATTTATATATTTCATTGCTTTATTTCAGATCGTCCAAAATCCGCCGCTGTTTGACTCTCGAAGAACAGGCAAATGGAATCCTTTTACACTGCACCAGAGTTTTCAACAGAATCATGCTGAATTCAAAACGTATCATTTCGGCAATTTCAGATGGGAGATGCGGATTCACCCGCTGGTCGAAAATGGACGAAGTAGAATAACAATTACAGTAATTTTTTATATTCCTCAATGTACTTTTTTTTTTTCTGAGAAACACTATTTCACAAGACCACTGAATTTGAATTAGACAAGCACGCATCCATTGTAAGAAATGGTATCCGGAGAGTTCATCGAAAAAACAGTTAATCGAAAGACAATTCATCGAAAAGGCAATTAACTGAATGAACAATTCACCGAAAATTTTAACTTTTGATCAAAGTGATCCATTGAGAACAAAAACTGAACCGTGCAGAGCGAGAAAGCAATGCTACTTTAATAGGGAATAATTATCGAACAATATGGTTTCTTATTGTCTTTCTTGTCCGATAACTGTTTCACGTCTGTTCATGGGACTGATTTGCCTGTTTTCGGAAGGAAAAGCTCAGCCTACGCAGGCTCCATTATTATTACTGTTGCTAGTAGCAATATGCGACTCCAATACAGCAATTATTATGGGATGAATAAAAGTTTCAAATAGCGAATCTGATTCAGATTCGCTAATCGAAACTTTTACAATAAAAGGTCGAACCGTTCCAGTTTTCAGTTCATCTATATTCGGGGAAAATAGATGAATTAAACAAAGAAATCACGTGTCCAAATTATGTATTACAATAACTCTCTGACTTAGCGGAATTAGTAGAAGTTGCCGGTACAAGAAGCTGTTTGCACGGTTCATTTTTTTGTTCTAAATGGATCACTTTTATCATAACATTTTCGAAAAAAAGTTTCGAAATGATATTAGCAATTCCACTTTGGCTGAATCAATTTAACGAAATTTTAGTTAAAATTTTCGGTGGATTGTTTTTTCGATGAATTTCATTTTCGACGAATTGTCGTTCGATTAACTGTTTTTTTCGATGAATTTTCATGGAACCGTAAGAAACATTTCTGATCAATGTACAACTGAGAAAAATGAAGACAGATCATAAAAAGGAATGTTGCGATTAATAAAAATTAAAAAAAAAAAAAGCTCTTAGTGTTTTGAATTTCTGTTTAACATCTGCTAGTAATTTTTCATCGACTTACACTCGACAAAAGAGTACAGAAAAGAGATTAGTAATGACATGACCGTCGCCAACTCTCACAACTGCTGCTGCTGGAAACTGTCGCTGGGTAAGCGAATGTGCCCCAGACGCTACATTACAAAACTGCTGACTCAGAAATATTTATTTGACAAAAATATGAAAAAAAAAAAAAAGATTTCTCTCAAGATGCTTGACGTTGTCCTAGTAAGCTGCTACATGTGTGCGGAGATTTTCTTCCAATCAGAATTATAATTATTCAGTTGTCCTCTTCGACCGTATCACTCAGAGCGATGAAGTTTTCTATATATATGTAATTTGTTTTCAAAATTTAGCCAATAGAGGTTGTGCATGCATGTTCATATAGTAGGCACCTTTAATAAACAAAGAAGGACTAGACAAAGAAGAGAATGCCTGTTGAAAACCGAAAAGTGTGATGGGATCTGAAAAGCATTTGGTTCGTGATTGGACGTCGAACATGTACGGAACGATGTATCGCAGTCTGTTGAAGCTGATCTTTTAAACGGAAAGTGGGAAACAAGGCTTGGAATCAACGGTAATTCTTCATCTATTGAGGATGCGTTTAGTTTGGTTCTTGCAAAAGGCATTTAACATAAAGAGGAAATCTTGGTGGAAATAGTTCTCTCCCGCTCTCTCTCTCTCTCTCTCTCTCTCTCTCTCTCTCTCTCTCTCGATCTCTGTCCCCACTTGTTCTAGCCGAACAAATCCTATCCTCCAAAAGAAAGTATCAATTACATCAGATTATTCTTGTTAATGCAAAACGTGTGTTGTATGAAAGTGTCTACAAGATATATATCATCATTATCAAATTCCTGCTATGTACCTTCAAGGGGAGCGTACAGGAACTACATGAAAACTTACATCATTACTAATTTCCTGACTAAAATTTTCCTCCAAATCAGTCTGTTACCTGTCAAGACTCCAACATTATCAGATCTTATATTTCTGTCTTCTAAGGCACTTTTTTACTGCATCAATCCACCTATATCTTGGTCTTCCTCTGGGTTTTTTTCCTGCCAACTTGGCAGAGAACACTGCTTTGCTAATCTTTCTTCGCCCATTCTGTTTAAGTGACCATACCACCTGAGATTAGCCCTGCTAACGCATTCCTGGATGCTGGCAATGTCAAGTTCTTTCCTAATATCTTCATTTTTAATATGATATTGCCATTGATGCCATCTGTTCACGCCTCTAATCTTTCTCAGGACTCTCATATCTGCGGTCTCTAGTCTTTGGTCAAGTGTTTTTCTTCTGACCCAGCTCTCAGATCCATAAGTTAAAATCGTGCCTAAGTAGCTGAAATGTTTCACTTGTTCTATAGGTTTTCCATTCACAATGCAGTTGATATTTTCAATATTTCTGCCTATTCTCATTATCTTTGTCTTGTTATTGCTGACCTTCATACCATATCTGTTATAACAGTTTTTCAATTCAGTCAGGGAACCTTGCAGACTTGTAGGGGATTTATTTAAAAGTATAACATCACCCGCATAAAGCAAAGAGCTGACATTAACATCTCCAATTTTGATATCATGTTTAATACCACATTCCTTCATAATGTGATCCATATAGATAATGAATAACAGAGGGGATAATGTACATCCTTGTCTCACACCAGATTTAACATTAAACCATCTTCCTGTACTTCCTTCAATTCTAACTGATGACTTACAACTTAAATAAAGACAGTATTGCTTGATATAATGCTCGATACAATATATATATATATATATATATATATATATATAAATGTATCTTTATTCTCCTTGGCTTAAATAACTCCATTGATAGATGGGTTTGTCTGGAATTAAATTAACCTCGAAGTAGCTAATGTCGTGAAAAGAGTGGATGTTTTCCTCCATCCGAGAACTTACTTCGGCTTTGAATGAAAATTCCATTTGGAACTTCTGATTTTGATTGCCGTTTCCATTGCAAGTCGTTGTTTTATTTCAGTAAAGTAAGCAAGATACAATAAGTCGCGTTCTAATGCAACAAAAAGCCGTTTTAAATCATTTTAATTATATAAATTAGTATGAATGGCTTTAGTCGCAATTCATTACCAAAAGTGGAACAAACATCTCAAACAGAAAACTACTCCGAGATTTGAAATCCATCATCTTCACGAAGTTTAACACTCGACTTTTGTTTTGTTACTCAGATTAATTAAACGCGTATAATGTCTTCATCGAAATGTTTGACTCGCTTCTCGTGTGCACACCGTTATTTGCGATTTAAATAATTATTATCCTTTCTACCTCGACGAAGGTAAACCATCGAGAATGACTGAAATGGCGATGCAGGCAATCTCTTGCTTAATTTTGCTGTCCAAATTAATAAATATCATTACTGGTCTTGACCTTCCAATTTATTACAATCAATTTAATTACATTTGGCTAGAAACTCCTTTAGATTCATCAAAAGTAGTTTCTTCAAGACACCCTAATGGAACTCCACTTGCTTTGTTTCTGAACGCTACCCAATTATGTTATGTCTTTCAATCAGTGATAATTAATGACATAACCATAGTTCCATTATGTCCGGACACTATATATTGATCGTGTTGCGTGTGCGTGCGCGCTTTTGGTGGCGAAAATAAAAATGCTCTGATGATATAATAATTGATGTCCGGCATTTAGGGAATATGCAACGATAAACGAATGATTCGCTACAATCGTAAAGACAGCTAACAAAGCCATTGTTTTCAAACTTCCTCGATCCAGTCATAATTAAACTTCCAGATAAATAAATTAAACGAAAACACACGGGGAATCAGCAGAAATGTGGTTAAAGCGAATATCATTTCCAATAGGAAACGTCGAGAACAAGAAAGTATTCTCATAAGACTCGAATAAAGACAACTCGCTTATTAAATAAGTGAATTTAAAACTTTAGCAAGCAGTTGACGGAATTAATCAGTCCGTTGCCAGTTATGAATTCGTTTTCTTTAAATAATACTGATTTCTATATTAATTTACGTTAATATTTCGTTAAATTATGACGCGAAAGGGCTGTCAGGATTAGTTATTCATTTCGGCAACACAAATTAGATTTTGTCTCAGTGACACCTCGAAATAGTACGGAGGGACGAACCTCGAAATAGTAGTGGCGGGGACGAAGTTTGCAGTTGGCAGTAATTGTATTACTATTACCTAATACGTATAGGATAATTAGTAACAATTATTATGTACATATTACGATTCTTTCGACTTGCGCTGACGATGATGACTCATTTGCATCCGTAAGGATGTTTTGTTTAACTATTTAGTTAAACTATTTTATTTAGTTTTGCCCCGGTCACGAAAAGTTTGCTTACGCTTGGATCCGCCGAAACCTTTATACTTTCTGTATTCGGCATGAAACTCGTGTAGTTTCTCTATGGCTTTGAAATAATGTTGGGTTGAATATAAAGAAATGCTAAATATTAATTATCGATAATATGCGTAATTATTACTGGGGAAAAGAGGAGGAACAACCACAAAGAAAAAAAATTGTGAAGGGACTTAACCACGGTTGGGTAAATTACTACTTGAAAATAGTCGCATTTTACATTTGTACACCGTTAGATATTTGTGACTGCAATGATGATACAAAACTGCAGCATACGGAAAGGTGTATTAGCAGTACCAATGGAATGTAATCATTTTTTTCTCCCTTATGCATTGCTATGTTTCGTTAGCAATCTCTCTCTCTCTCTCTCTCTCTCTCTCTCTCTCTCTCTCTCACACACACAATAGGTGAATGGTTGAAAATAAATAATTTTGACTCCTTTGAAAAAAAAAATATAATAAAAATCACTCGCTTCTCCAGGAGAATCTTTATAGTTTTTTTTTTTTTTTTTTTTCATTTGAGGGTGAGTTGGTCGATCTCATACGGTGGTAGCAGGGTTTTCTTCTATCCCAGAAACTCGGGTGTTTTCATCCCGCATACAGAAAAATCTGCCATGAGAACACACAACTTACAGACAAGAAATACTAGTGGTTGTGGTAGTGGACAGTAGATGGCGTTGTGTGTAGTTGGTGGATTGAGTAGTGGAGATGGAGAGTTGTAGAGCAGCGTGTCCTCCCTCGATGAGTCCTTGGAGGTGTCACGTAATAATAATAATAATAATAATAATAATAATAATAATAATAATAATAATAATAATAATAATAATAAAAACAACAACCACTATAGCCTTAAAGAAAAAGACATAAATCGGATTCGAATCAAAACATTCGAAATATAACTATTTCCGAAGATTATATAATATAATCATATATAATATAATAATTATAATTATATAATTATTATTTTCTCAGGAAAATTTGAATCTGACTATAATAAAGAAATGGATATAGTATATACTTTTTAAAGTATGTTAAACATATTTCGTTGAGGACGCTAGCACAACTATTCTTGACCATAGAAAAACGGAAGCAAACGTCACTTCCGTCTTACGATATGGTTTTGATTTTGGTTGCTGTCTTTACGACCGAATTACAATTAAGGCTGCGAGGCCAGTGGATCACGTCAGTTAACGGTGTGTGTGTGTACTGGTAGGTTTGTCTGATTTGTAGGATGAAAATTTCAAGTTTCCAGGAGTGAAATCCCTACAAACTCCACTACAACTCCGTGTGAGATTGGCTAACTTACTTTCACGTGAAAATAAATAAATACATAAAATAAATAAAAATAAATAAACTCACAGGTTTTTCGCCTCCTAGACCGGATTCAAACCCGAGTCTTCTCACTTGTCTTATTACATAATTATCAAATAAATGTAGACAACACATTTGGTGTTCAATAGCACTTTATGTTTATATTCAAAGCTTTATGAAGAAACTGTAACCTTGATTATTTTTGTTTGCATTTTATACTAGCAAAATGGAACTTTGTATTAGCACAAAAACTTTCTTTTTTATTTTACCTTCTTTTTATTTTATTTACTGGTATTTTTTTTTTACACTGACGATAATTATTGATATGACTGAAGACCACATCAGATGTCGCAGAGAATTGAGCACGTTTCTTGTTGATAACCGGTTACCACACCACTCTTTAGTGCTATAATTATCTTTTTTCATTCAGTAAACTTTGATAACATTTTGTTATCATTAGTTATTGGATGCGAAAAAAACATCGCCACATGGACACGAAAGCTGATAAAATGAAACGTAGCCTCACTGTTTGATCTTTTCCTCTGATAAAACTCCTCTGATATTTTTAGGGTTAGTTGCTGTTTGACCTTTTTCATCCCGGCACTATATTATTATTTTCGATCCACTTCCTAATGCATCCAGCCCATCCGTTTAATGTATTTCTGCCATCATCCACGAGATTTCATTGTTTAAGCTCTTTTATGACTCGGTTGTCGTCTCTTTTATGATCCTATTAAACAGAATATTAATGTAGACATGTACAGGAATTGACAGCTTTCGGAAAAAAACTACTACATTTATTCGAAACACTGTTTTCAGCTTATAAATCTAACTAAAGTGTCTTTAAAAGTTATTTCGAAGTAATTAAAATACTAAATTATACTGCATTACTGCTGTAATCTTCCACAAAAATAAATTCCAAGGTACGTCATTTATAAATTGGAGATTAATCTTTTTCTTCCAAAACTGCATTCATCGTTCTTTGGTAGCTTTTTTTCTATAAAATACCAGGATGTTCTGTCAGTTTCAATTAAATAAAAATAAAACCACACATGAAAGAAATCGACGCAGATAACATCAACTTACAGTCGTCAAATTGCAATCTAAATAGAGATTGCCATTAGAACTACTGAGTAATTTCTTTCGTCAATAATAATTATCTAAAGTAATTAATTGCTTATTTTTAATCCATACGTAAACGCATTAATAATACTTTTGCTAGGAACAATAGAATTTGTTCCTTTAAAAATATTAGACTCGTCTGATATTAGTTTGACGTCATTGGAGTTTTGATTTCTCTCCGATAGGTTGCGCTTTGATGTGCAGACGTCTAGTTTTTGTTTATTTTAATAATTAATGAAAACAATTTTGCGATTTTATTAATTAATGAAAATCGTCATTTTTTCATTTATTCTATCACGCTTTTGTCATGTACGAATTTATTTAATTTTTATTTATTTAAAATCCAACTCCTGCTCATTAACACGTTTTTTCTTGTAAGTGAATTTTTATTTCACAACTTATTTGCTACTATGCGTGTTTTCGTTATTACTGCCTTATTATACTTTTCTGTGAGAAGGTTTTTAAAAGAGTCTTCGAGATTTTTACTACGTATTAATATAAGTTTTTTCCCTTCTCTAAACTCATTTTCAGTTAAATAACGAAACTGGAATTCGATGAAAATGTGATTCAATATATGAAATCGCGTTTTAGAAAAGAATTGAAAGAATACATCCTTTCCGGTATAGGCTTACAACTAAATTGAACTGGAAATCGCATTTCCTCTTTAATGTTGCAGGATTTCCTAGCTCGATTATGAAACACAGTTACATAAAACAACAAATTATTTATTTATTTAAAACGAACAGTAAATGAAACAAATTATTACCAGATCAAAAAAAAAAAAAAAAAAAGTCAAAATAATTACCATAGAAAAACAAACCGTAAAAGAAATATCAGTATCTATTTCTAATTACAACAGGATTTTCTGTTAATAAATAAACATCCCCTTCAGGTGATTATTCCACGAATGTTTATATTTACACGGAATAGAGCATAATTAAAAATAATTTTTTTAATTTATTTTTAATTATGTTTAATTTTTTTTTATAAATAAATCAAAAAATATTTTTTTTAAATTTATTTCCTTTACTTTGTCAAGGAAAGCTGAAGTGCTAACAGAAATCTCTTACAGGGGGAATTTTTCTGATTTAGACCACATTGTTTTAGATATTTCCTAGGTTTAACCTCTTTTTTTCTTTCTCTCTTTCTTCACGTGCCAATCAGAATTACACTTGAGAACGCTAAGACTTTCTTCTTATTTTGTGCATCGTTTGCGTGTGCACTTTCTCTTCTTCTGAAGGATTAAATCTTCTTACAACGACGCCTGATGTTTTATTTTCCCCAACGAAAGGTCCTATCTAAAAAACAGCTTTAGTAGCTGATAACCTTGAGTACTTTAAGACTACTTGTGTCTTCTCAGTTGTTAACTTAATCTTTCTGTTGCTGGCTCTTTTAACCTCTTCTATGTTACCAAACCTGAGTGTTAAAATTGAAATTGAGAGAGAGAGAGAGAGAGAGAGAATTTGTACATGTTCATAAGATATATTATATACAGGATTATGTTTTTCAATCATGAAGAAACTTAATTCGTCACTCTCATTTACGTCAAATGACGTCATCCGACGACGTGTTTATACAGTTATATAAACAAAGATCGAGTTTATAAAGGTTTCTAAAACGCGTTTATAAAATGTTTATAAACTTTGACTGCACTAAATTCACATATTCACTTTAACCACTGAATTGCTCTGTTCGAAAATTGATTAAGAAAATATAACCAAAAAAAAAAAAAGAAGCAACGTAACTTATTTGAAGCGATTTTTTTCCGACGTGAAATTCTCTTATCTTTTCATTGTAAGATATACCTCACTTATTTTGATCGAGAGACACCGAGAACGCTAATTCTTATTCCTTTATTGATTGCTTCAAGTAACGTAAAGAAATGTAAAATGCTAATCTACAGGGGCCCGCCGCTGACAAAAATCGGAACGTGGTCTTAAGAGGTTTACTGCTGTAGTGGTTAGTTTCTGCTCTGCTAAAAATGTGCATAAGACCTCGAAAACGAAAATATCCTCGTCAAAACAGGAGGTACGCTAAGTCTAATTATACCCCATGGAAAGATAACTGATAAAGTGAAGAGTACTGAGAAACAGTCGTTTAAAACATTTAAGACATATTTTACGTGCAAAAGGGGTTGTAGTGAGCAATATTTTCTCTCGTGTTCAGAGGGCTATTGCAAGTATACTTTGTTAGACGAGACAAAAATAGATCTACGCTACTATCGGACTATCGTTACCAAATGTGCAAAAGTCCACGCTTGATATATGGATAGTAGATTATAAATGTCTGTGTGTAATCTAGAGCAAGGGTGCGTTTTTTTTTTTTTTTAAAGTCATCTATTTATCCATTGTTGCCAGGTCGTGATCTATCTTCCACTCCCTTCTCCCATGTTTTGAATTATATATTTTTAAAGTAGGTGAGATTGTGTGTGTGTGTGTGTGTGTGTGTGTGTGTGTGTGATTCAGTGGCAAATATAATGAAAAATATATTTTTGTTTAATTTTTAAAACCAGAAATTGTTAATTGCCTTCTTACTTTTCGCAAAATTCGTGTTTGGTATTTATAGTGATAAATAAAATTTATCTCAGATTTAAGTTTAACCTCAGGTCTAATCACGATCCATACTAAAATCCATTACAGGTTTTCAACCTTTGGTGGATCAGTTTGTCATATATATATATATATATATATATATATATATATATTTTAACGTCATCAGTATTATGTGTGGCATGAGGATGGATCACACTATACGTTCGGTAGACTTAAGCGTTTTCTTCTCGAGTTGTTATTGGTTGGCTCAAGTTTAAATGAAGATGTGATAATATAAGTGATAAGTTTTATATGAATCATGTTTATCTTCGTTTGCGATTAGCGAAAAATGACTTCGAGATTGATTTTCAACTACTTTTATTTTGTTAATCACATTCAAAACTTTTACTCCCAATGGAAAATAAAACACTAAAGAAAGGACGTACTTGTTAGAGCACATAAACTTCCAATAGCAATTTGTTCATGTTATTTTTCATGACATATTAGGTAATAGGAACTCATTAATATAATATAATATAATATAATATAATATAATATAATATAATATAATATAATATAATATAATATAATATATGAGTTAATTAATTAAATAAATATATCTGGATTATGGAATGTCGATTACCAGGATAGATTGAGAGAGGTAAAGAAGCAAAAGAGAGGTAATATGACAAAAGTCTAATTCTTAATGAGTGTTAAAGGATATCGTCTATGAAATTTTTCATTATATGGAAGGTGGGGAAAGGAGTGAAAACTGGATTTTTCTTCCACAGAGCAGTGATTGAGTGAGTGGGTGGAAACTGCTTGTCTGTTGAAGTAGCGAGTGCATCCAGTGTGAATGAGTTTAAGAGAAGGTACGATAGCTGGTGTGGGTGATCTACGGCCTCCCTCGATGAGCCCTTGACTCCGTTGAGGTCGAGGATACTACTACTACTACTGCTACTACTAATAATAATAATTTAGTAATTAGTAATTGTTAATTTTAGTAATTATCTTCTTTGCCAACATCAGTGGGGCTCATGGTTTATATGATACTAGGTCACAAAAATGAGACACTTTTATAGGATATTTGTACTTTAGAAACACGACAAAAACACTTTAACGTATTTTTAGACTTAAAAAATTTTAACCTTAAAAATAATTTTCAACTTTAAAATGGCTTTTAATTACTGATTATTCTTTTTAGTTGAGTATAATTTGGTTCTTCTATTTATTATCTTAGTTAAAGCCATTGCAAACATCCTTGCAATTTCCTCCTTCTCTTCACAGTCTTCATGTGAAAGTTTTACCTTTTTTCTCTTTTTGTTTTCTTTCTTTCTTTTTGTTTTGCTTGAAACACATGGAGTAACACAAGCAATACAGCAGATAGATATCTTCTTATCTTCTTAACGACTTGGTTCACCTGAGATTTTGTAGAATGCATTTTCAGTGCAGATGAGAGTACTTGTCCCAACATCAAAAAAGACAGTGAAATAAATATCTGCAATTCATACAACATGAAACACGCTCATACAGAAGAAAATTTATATAAGTATGCTTTGTGTTTGTTTGTTTGTTTCTTTATTTAAATAAATATTCATAAATATGTTTCTTAATTTTCATGTGAATTCCACCTATGAAATGTAAATCTATCGCGTATTAGTACTGTGAAGTTAGATACAGATTAAAATACTTTACTTCCATCCCTTTCAGGCCTCCAATAAAATATTCTGATCGTTTTTTTTCAAAAAAAGAAAAAAGAAAAAAAGATCTTAGAGTTGAAAGCAGTATTTTTTTCTGCTCCCATTGAACTCTGATTGGGATTGTCTATCCATTAGCTAACAAACTTTCGTTTCATTAAGAGCTGACGTGCCAAATAGAATTCTCCGGAAGTAAAAGTAATTCCTTTTTGTCACAGTACAGTCAGGTGACAGTTATTGAATGGCATACTAAAATAGAATTGCCGCCGATATCAAATTTCTTGTTCTACACCATATTTCTGAAGATCCACTTACTTAAAACGAAACACGATATCTTAGAAACGCATTAAAAATGTATATTCAGGGCTTTATCTTTATAAGGATAATGTTCATTAGATTCATAACGTTACAACGAGAAAGGATTTCTTGTTTTGAACGCTATCGGATTGTGTCGTGTTATTTAATTACAGAAAATCATTTCCTTAACAGTGTCGTATCTTTCCTTTTGAAAACTGAACAAATGTTTGCTCTTTAGAGTTATTGTTATCGCCAGTTGCATTTAATCTTTGATACTGATTGCTTACATTCTTTGCTAAACATTAAGTGAAAAAAAAAAAAACGATTGCAAAAACAACCTTGTGTATGCTAACGGAAATGAGTTCTTCACAGGGTAAATATGAATTATTCAAAGACAGGAAACAATCTGCTTTCTTATATAAGGAATGGGTTATTAAATTGGGAAAAAAATTGTATACTGTTCTTAGTAAAAAACACTTTCTCAGATGTGTTTCGACAATAGTAGTCAGTAAAAGACGTTTATTCAGAACTCCAATAACACGATGACCAACCCTCTCATTTTAACAACTGCGACTTTTTCCCACCAAATTACGCTAGCAGGTACATATCGTTTTTTTACGTCATTCACGAAGTTGGCAGCAATCTCAATCCTTACGGTCACGATGTCTTTTACAAATGGATAATTCATGACCAATTAGCTCAAGAGAACAATTCTCCACAAATTAATTATGTTCCGCATGAATGTCCAAACTACACTAAGCCGATCCTTACCAACGGATCTGTTTACTTTGTATTTAGGCTTCGTTGATCGCCTCAGTAACAACCAATCTTGTAGTTGATTCGCTTTCTTTCGTAAATAAACCTTCCCTACAGGATATTTCTTTCTTACTTATTTCAACCGATGGTCATCCACTTAAGTGAAAGGCTGGTTCCCCATTGAGATCAACACACGCTCTTTGGTTGGGAGATGATTATTGGATTTAAGTTAATTTTTTTCAACATGATATAAAAGATCCTCTTCGTCTGAGAAGACATTACAAGATTACATAAAACAGTGCTTCTAATCAGGTTCTCCATTTGTTAATGATTAGATGTTAAGTCTAATTCACTAAATAAAAAATTTTTCTGGTTTCTATTTCTATCTTATATTCTTTGATGGATTATTCTGTTTTTTATACTGGTAAGCAATACTCCATAGCTCCTTTGATGTCCAGTGGAAATGATTGAATAGTGACAAGACTCATCTATGAACACATTACAAAATAAATTTCTAAATTTAAAACGAAGACATCGTGAATAGCAAAGATTGTTCAGTTTTTGATAATTGTTGAATATATTGAATGTTTCATCTGATAAACAGATAACGATGATCTTTCAATTCGATCTTTTTAAAAAAATGAAATCTGTTAAACATATCTTCAGATATATTTAATGAACAGATAGAGATTTCAATTAAATTTAATCTAAATAAAGGTAAATTTTTCGTAGGATAATTGGGCCCCGATGACTCCTATTCTACTATAGGAAAACTCTATTCAGGCTTTTAACATAGGTGTGAGTATTAACATATAACAAACGTCAGTTAGAAATCAAATAGTATAGAAAGAAAAGCATATTTTTGGGAGTTAGAGTGAGAAAATACATTTCGCCAAATTCTTCGATTTTTTTTTTTTTTTTTTTTTTTGTTATTCTGAACAGATAGTTGGCTAAGTACATAAACAAAGAAATATTCTTAAGACGATGCAAGCAAAGGAACGAGAATTGTTTTGGAGTGGAAAAATTTGTATAGGGAGCAGATTTGTGTCAGGAAGTGGAAGGGAGTGATTTGTGCAAATGTGAACAAAGGGTGGGAATTGAGCAGGTGGATTCAAGTAGTTAATATGATTAAAATCAGTATTATTCATGTATTTTTATTTCCTATTCTATTTGGCTTCTGACAAATCTGAATTTAGGTTGTGTATTTCTGGTACAAAGAACTAGTTACGAGCTGTGAGTGGCAACTCGCGTGGGTTTATAGTCTTGTGTGGTTGCTCTATCAGAAAACCTGTTTGTACAATTCCCTGAGGACGATATAAACACTTATATTTAGCCAATCCTGAATAACTGGAGGTCCCATCTCTAACGGTTTTTGTCATTCTTTTTAAGTTCCCTTATTCTAAGTTTTATCCATCATTTCTTCTGTATTTTACAAGCAGTGTCTACATTTCCCCTTCACGTAGCTTATGTAAAACAAATAGGGAGAAATAATTCTTTGTTACTATTCATATTATTCTTTTCGGTGAGGCGTGTTCTGAAGATTGATTTGTCTGTTTGCCTGGAAAGCTTTAAATTTAACTGTAAAATTGGGAAACATAAAGTGGCGCTTTATTATTATTTTTTTATTTTTTTACAGTCTGATCACAGCATGAAACAAAGTGATTATTCATCGCATAATTTTTGAAGTAAAAAAAAATGAAAATGAAAATGAAAATAATATAAATGATAAACCGATAACAGGGCCTCTGAGAGGGGGGGACAGGGGGGGGCACATCTTACCTTAGCCTGGGAGCCATAAAAACAACGATTAATGGAGAAGGTAAGGAGTTCAAAAGAAACTTTGTACCCCCCCCCCTGATAAATTCCTCTCAGGGGCCATGCCTGATAATGTGAACAATATGAATACTACATTTATTATTATTATTATTATTATTATTTACTTTGGAAATGTTCATCTTCATCTGAGCTAATTAAATGCTTCGTTATTATTCCTAAGGAAATGTGGTTTTCCAGATATCTGTTGCTGTTCTTAAAAAAAAAAAAAACTAGGCTTCAGATATAAAATTAAGAAATAGCTGCAGTTTAATTTGGAGTCCTGTTACAACTCAACAGAATCCTTAAAATCCGAAGCGTAATTAGAAACAACACAAGTCTGGTAATCGGAACAAGAGATAAACCACCAACACCCTCAAGCTGTGCCAATCGTTTCATCCTGCGAAGCTGTTCCTCTTGATTTGGGGCATTTGAGATGGTCTTCCCTTTATTGCTCCTCCCCCTTCCTCTTTCTACATAGAGTGAGCTGTTGATTTCACATACGATAAACAAGAAATAGTCTCGTGTTTATGTTTAGGGCAAAAATAGGGCAACTGCCTATAGGATCAAATATGTTTTTCTTTAAATAATGTAATTTTAAAAAATTATTAAAATTATTTTAACTAATATAATAATTTTAAATGGTATTCAGTTTATACTGATGTTATTTTAAATTATTTCATATATACAATAAATGCTAAAAGAATAAAGTTTACACTTAAATAAATAAATGAAAATGCAAAAAATAAATATAAAAATAATATTTATATAAAATGTATGTATAACATTTATTTAATGATATGAAAATATAATGTAAAAATAAATAAAAATTCAAAAAATATATCTAATTAATAAAATACAGAAAAGAACACTTAGCCCATCCACGGTACGGATGTACTATAGGTTTACAGTGGGGGTGGGATCCACATAAAAAATGAAATAATAATCTTGTGTTTATTTTTTAATATCTAATTCCGTCTACGAAATGGTTAAATTTATAACGGATTACTACGTAAGGCTAGATAATCCAGGAACCCTTCTCCAGAGAAAACAAACATAGTTTTTAAAGTCCCTTCAGGGGTTCTAATGCAGGATGGGGGATGTCACGCCAGGGTGTGAACCAATGGGGGGTTAGGATCTACGGGTTGATTGCAAAGCAGAGAATGCTATGCACATTGGCCGCTCAGGCTTGCAATTTATAACAAGGTGGGTGCGCTGGACAAGTTGTACCTACAGGCGGCAAAAATTTAAAGCCCGCTGTACAGAAATGTCAAGTACATATTTCTATTTATCCTATGCATGTTAATAAAGATGAGATATATTTGATAATTTGAATTTTGTTTTATTTTATTTTTTTTTTTACTTTGTTTCGTGAAAAATGCTAATTTCTAGTTTCATCTTGCGATACAAAGTTGAAAAAAAAAGCACATTGAAAAAAAAATGTATAGTTGAATTCTTGGCGACGTGCTTATGAATAATCTTTTTTTTTTTTTTTTTTTTTATTTGTAAGCCAGGAGTATTTAGTACGATATGTCTGAAAGCTGAGTCATTATCTGTGGGCGGGTAAACTTGAATACAGGTTATCCACACCTATTTTTGAAATTTCAAAGGCCAAAAACCATCCTGTTTGCATTAAAGATGAGAGAATATTATTCACTGCCATGCATCAAGGAAATGAGTGGGCACAGCACTGCAATAATAATTTACATTAAATGAACATTATAATGTTCATAGTGTAATGTATATAATATTTTTACCTTAAAAATATTTGGAATATTATAAAATATATTAAAATGTTTAATATTTCAATATTAAACATTATATATATATATAACTTCTTTATTTACTTTTAATAAAATAGGTTTCGAAATATATTCTGAATATTCGCCATCTTTGTATACACGGGAGATTTAACAAAAACATTCTAAACACGAACTTGAAATGAGTTATTTATTATTAGTACGTGACATCGATGTAGAAAAGAAAGAAAAAAAAAAATAGTCCATTGAAATAATATTTCAAATGAGGTAAAATTGTTGTTTTACAGTTTCTTTGGCAAACATTTTTGCCATCGTGGTTAAAAATGGTGATATTTTATCGATTTTAACATATACAAGCAGATACCTTTTTTTTTTTTTTAAATATTTTCAAAATTTTCAATATTTTCAAAATAGTTCGAACAGGATAGTTAATACATGCAGCGCTGATATCATAGATGACACAGATATTTCTTCAAGTGAAGAGAAAGAAAGCCCTGTTGTAATGGAAGTGCAATACACTTATCAGTAGATTTAGCTGACTAACTCCTAAAATCTCATAATGTGCCGTAATTAGCGACTTGTTACGACACTCTTAAGAGTGAATCTTGATATTTCATTATTACGAGATATTATTGTAAATGATACTTTTAGAAAAATAATCAGGAAATTTTTTTTGTAATTATCTAAAAAAATAACATAGAGTACCTTTAAATGAGCGAAAACAACACCAAAATCGTTTTAGCAAACTTACGATGTCCCTGTTTTATGTATTTCTTCACGAACAAGATATTCGAGTGCAGAGTCAATGACATAACTAGAAATTTTGTAAAAAGGAGAAAAAACGGAAAATAGACCCCCACCTTAAGTAATCGAACTAAAAGCTATTATGCTATTAAGGAAGACGTATCTAATTGGCTTCAGTATTCTCTTTACTTCAAAGTCTGGCAAAAAAGAAAGCTAGGAAAAACACCATGTGTTGATTGAAAAAGATTGGGGTCCGAATCTCATTAGTAACACCGGGAACATTAATTGAAAGGGGAAAAAAAAAAAAGCTTTTTTTTTTTTTTTTCAAATGAAGATATGTCAGCCCTTCATATACTCAAGTAGTTTTCAATATTGCAAATATGCAAACTAGCCTAAGAACACACTATCTATAAAATGGAAGGATGAGTTGGATAGTTTACTTACAAGGGACTTGGATTTCAGAGGAGGAATGTT
Organism: Typopeltis vanoorti; assembly: GCF_054136105.1. Lineage (NCBI taxonomy): Eukaryota > Metazoa > Arthropoda > Arachnida > Uropygi > Thelyphonidae > Typopeltis > Typopeltis vanoorti. The sequence continues at coordinate 67,518,784 of NC_143551.1, forward strand.
CAACTCTGGAATCTGAACTGATCGCTGAATGAATGAACTTGGAATCGAAGGTCAAAAACGAAAATTAGATATTGCCAACCACCCAGGTTTCCTTCACTAGCATTTTTTCCTTTGCTACTTCGAGCGGTATAACAAAAACACGACTGTAAAAATGAATTGTAACGTTTTTTCATTACATTTTATTGATATATGTTTGGTTTCAAGTGTACAACGAAATGTTATGGATAAATCGAAAATCCCATTCCATACGTCTTTTCAAATACTTTTAGATGGTATGGAGATGCAAACCTAAATACACAAACCACTATATAAAAAGTCCATTTATTACACTTTGCGAATACTTCTTTTTTTTTTTTTATTTAATATTTCCTTTCAGCAAAACATACCGGATTTACTCGAATATAACGTGCCCTCGCATATATCTCGCACCCCAGATTTCACTTTGCGAAAAAGGAAACTTAAAAGTTACAAATATACCGCGCACACGGAAAAAAGTTTAAAAATTTAAAAAATGGATAGTGAATGTTGTGGCAGTTTCGGATATTTTGGAATTTGGTTGAACAGAATCAGCATTTCAACTCAACAATCGTCGACTTGCCTTTGTTGTTGATTCGTGCGATCTTAAACCCGAAGTAGCAATAGCGAATAGCAGATTTTTGATAAGCGATTCCCATTTTCGGTTGTTGTTTTTTAAAATCATGGTGATCTTATGATTTCTAAATTATAAAAGGACAAGCGAAAATGCTTCTGTAATTTAATTACATAAATAATGTGAGCAACTACATCCTCTGTCCAAAAAAAAACCCGAACTTTTCGAAAATAGAAGAAACTAGTGGCGCTACCTGTTGTATCTTTTTGATGTCGAAAGCGGCAACCTTCATTAGTGTTGTGTCAACTGTTTATGACATTTTTTTCCATTAGAAGCCGAGTTACAGTGCCAAGAGTGACAGTGTGTTTTGACAAACGGTCATTCCTCACGATATTCATGCCGTACGCGACGAATTCTCGCTATCAATTGCTTCAAAATTTCGAGATAAAACTCACCATTGACCGTTTGGCCAGACGGAACGAATTCTTTGTGGATAATGCCCTTGGAATCGAAAAACAACTCAGCATTGTCTTTTCTTTTGACTTCTCCAAGCGACATTTTTTTCGGATGCCCCTCTTCTGGTGGTCTCCACTCTGTTTCGGGCTCATACTCAAAACACCACATTTAGTCACCAGTAACGATCGTTTCAAGGAAATTTGAGTCCTTACGAGTGGTTTTAATGAGGTCCTTGCAGTGTTCAATTCGATATATTTTTTGGTCTTCGGTCAACTTGTGGGGAACAAATCGCGAATTCAATTTACGAAGGCCCAAACTCTCGGTCCAAATGTTGTGCACAGTTGATGTTTGAATCGCCAAGTCATCTTCAATCAATCAATCTCACGGACGATTTCGGTTTTTCTTTCATTTTCATGAAAGAAAAACCGAATCGTCCACTTTTTTGGATGTTAACTTCGCTCAGGTCCAGTTTTTGGATGGCCCGACTTTTCGTCGTCCTCAAGCGTTTCACGACCACTTTGAGATCGCTTAAGCCACTCGTAAACTTGAGTACGGGATAAGCATTCATCACCGTATGCTTTTTGAACCATTTCATGCGTTTCGGTAAAACTTTTACCAAGTGTAACACAAAAGTCAATCGCAGCTCTCTGTTTGAAACTCATTTTCCGACCGTTCGTCAAAACACACTGTCACTCTTGGCACTATAACTCGGCTTCTAATGAAACAAATGTCATAAACAGTTGCCACAACACTAATGAAGGTTGCCTCTTTCGACAACAAAAAATATACAACAGGTGGCGCCACTAGTTTTTTCTATTTTCGGAAAGTTCGGTTTCTTTTTGAACAGAGGGTGTATGAATACTGAGAATTTAATTATGAACGTCAATTTAATTTTTTCCTGAACAACTTTATATCTCGCACCACAATTTTTTAACTTTAATTTTGAAGAAAAAAGTACGAGTTGCGAGTATATTCGAGTAAATAGATGTGGTATATAATACCACATCTGTCAGCTCGGTTAGCCTAGTGGCTTTGCGCTTCGCAACCATAAGACTGGGGAAGGAGTGTCCCAGTTTCTCTTCCCGTCGAAGATATGAGGAATTTGAGGATCTTCCTCAGCCATAGCCAAATTAGTCGGTCTTAGGCGCGGGCAGTATGGTTTTTTCCGCCAGTTTATCTGGCGTTTTTCATCCCGCAAGCAGACAAACCGGCCCCGTGAACATACGCTTCTACAGCCAAAAATATCTCCCCCCCCTCCCCCAGCGGTAGACTAGGCGACAGGTCAGTTGGGAGTGGTACTAACAAGAAGTCGCATCTAAGTAACACGCGTACCCTTCAGGGGAAGTGGGAATAACGTGTAGTGAAAGAAGATATAATACCACATCTAACTAGATGTGGTATTAATACCCAATAAGACCGAACTGTTAGCAAAATGCAATCTAGAAAATTACAAGTAATCAATATCTAATATGAGCTTGTAAGCATTTATAATCTGAGCCACCCACCAATTTATTCAATGAACATCTTATAGGCAATCTATCCTCCTAGCAGATTAAAGTTGTTTCATTATGTTTCTAATAATACATAAAAGAGAAGTTAGCAGCTGTAGATATTTATGCACTTCCTATACCATTAGCATATACATGTCGTACACGATTCTTGTGATCAATTACCTACCACCCTATTCTTTTCTTGTCCTATGATACAAAAATGTGAAATCCATTTCAACCAGTTCTTGCAACCAATCCTGCTTCTTTTCGCCCCTAGCTCTCCCTTCCAGGAGAACTAGGGGCGTTTCGATGTTTGGGATTGTCCTACTAACTCTATGTGGAAAGGACATCTACAACGCTATCACTTCTAGCAGAAGACTTCACTTCCAAAAAACCCATTGATGTATGGGAATGACCATACGGCGTCTACGGGCATCGATGTGATTTTTTTTTTTTTAACTCATGAACTTCCACCATAAATACTCATTCACATAGTAATGCGATTAGGCTTGGTAACAAGAGATAGCGGAAGTTTTGAACCGTAATCTCGCCACCTGTCTATGAATAGTCCCTAGAGGTTAACTTAATACCGATAAGGACTAAGGGAGAACTCGCCGTTCTCCCTGCTAATTTTCAATAGATTTCCGCCTACTCCCTCAGGGCAATAAAAAGGTAAGAAGATTAATTTTATTTTAACCACGAAAAATTACATAAGATATGTTTATTGTGATGTTTTGTGTCACGCTATTATTTATTATTTTTAATATTGTCATAAAATTGTGGATAAGTTTAGTTTATAGAAACTTAGAGTGTGAGTCGAGTTATTTTTTTCTTTTCTTTTTTTTTCAAATAAAATTTAATTAAAAATGGCATATTTTCTCTAAGGGAAGATCGTGTTCATTTAAAAAATGTCTAAAAATTGCAATGTTTAGGAAGTGCATTGATAGTAAGGATTGGTTATATACTCACCCAAAACTCCTTCTAAAGATGCCAAAACTATTAAAATTTTTAAAATTATATCGATGATTAAAGACTGAAATGCGGAGCAGGCAAAGACTTCACATTTCTCCACATTATATTTCCAGAACTTTTGGACCTGAGCACGAGAACATGCTATGCGCATTAGGGCCTGTGATGATATAGCGAGTGTAGTGCAAACATCAATGAACACTGTTTACTTGTAACTTTTGTGACTGGATGGACCCCAATCCCGTGGATTATAATCCCTTCATCTCTATGAAAAATGGCTTAAATTAATGAGAGTTTATCGAGCACCTGGCTCACCCATTTTAGGGCAATGTGGGAGCGTCTGCACCGATGAGCAGGGCCGCTTTCGCATGCTTGTGTTTCCACCTGTCGTTTTCATCGTAGTTAGATGACTCTCCAATGAGTTGATTGGGATGACTAGCTGCTTTGGTGAAATATGTAATGGCAGTATCACGGAGGAACATGTGAATATCCGGAATGGCAGCGTCTCGGTGGAGGAAAGTATTCCTGACAAACCACGGAGCATTGAATATCATACGGAGACATTTGTTCTGGATAACCTGTAGCTTTTTTATGTTGCCAGGGGAGATGTGACCCCAAGCTGGTGATCCGTAAGTTAATGTTGGTCTAATGATTGCTTTGTAGATCCGTAGTTTGTTTTCGGTGCTGACACGGCTTCTTCGGTTGAGAAGAGAGTAAAGTTGCATAATTGCAGAGTTTGATTTGCTGCAGGCATAATCGATGTGAGAGCTAAAGTTGAGACGATTATCTAGTTGAATACCTAGATAGTTGGTGCTAGATTTCCATGGGATAGCTGTGTTGAAAATTTTGACTTCTCCGTAGTGGGATGCCTTCTGTCTTGTGAAGAGAATGGCAGTGCTTTTGTCAGCATTCACAGCTATTCTCCATTTCCTGAGCCATTTTTCTAGGTTTGTTGCTGCGGTTTGTAAGCGCTGCGTAGCTAAGTACGGCCTGAGAGATCTACTCAGAATTGCTATGTCGTTTGCATAGCAAGCTATGGGGGTTGATGTCGTGCTAGGGACGTCAGCAACAAAGATGTTAAAAAGCAGCGGAGAGAGCAACGAGCCTTGAGGAACACCTGCAGCGATTATTTTCGAAGAGGATTTGAGTCCTCTCAACTTGACTTGAAATTTCCGGTTTTTTAGAAAGGAGTCAATAAGTTTAGTAAGGTACAGTGGAACGTTGGTTGTAAACAATTTATAGATGAGGCCTTTGTGGTTAACTGAGGTCGTTAACCACTTGCAGCTGGAATTGATGAAATGCGTTTTTGAATATAGCTATATCTAATACATCGGGCCTTCCGTGTGTTCCATGGTGTGTTGGTTCAATCGGACCTGCGATGATAATATTTCTCAGCCTAGCAAAATTGTGAAGGATTTTTCCGTTGTAATTGTAACACTTGCTATTCCACAAGGGATGCTTTGAATTTAGATCTCTTGCTACTATTGTTGCTTCCGTAGTGTCAAGCAGCTGAGAAAGATCAGAGGATAGCAGAGTTCTGCCTGGGGGGTTATAAACGGAATATATTTTAAAATGCCTGCATTATTGGTGTGAATTTCTATGCCAGTTTTTTCCAGGTTAGTTGTAGGGATCTCTTTTATTTCATTGTACCGGATATTTTTCTTGGCAAAGATCGCAGTTCTGCCACCTCTGGCATTCAACCTGTCATTTCTGATTAATGAATAATTCCTCAGCTTGGGATTATCACAAGGGCCGTAGATGAGTCTCACTGATTAATAGGATATCAATTTTGAAGTGATCAGCAAATTCTTGAAGTTCTATAATTGTTACTGAGCCCATTAGCATTCCAGAATGCGACCTGTATGGAATTTATTGTGATGGCCGGATTATCCATTAATGATTGAGAATATGACTTGGGTATTTTTTAAAAAATCTGTTTGTATCAGCCTGGTTTGGATTTGATTTGCTAAAATCTGTTAGCATTTCTCCTAAAATGGCGGCAAGCATTGCGCGGAGGACTGCTTGATATAGTTTCTGCCGATTTGGTGTGTGAGGAAATCACTGCAGTGGAGTGCTCATGTAGGTATAAAATGGAGGATGGAATTTGGCTACATAGAATGCAGTCAAATCATTTACTGTTGTTTTGATTAGTGTTTTTTAACGTATAACTTGCACAATTGCGATTGTGCAAGTTATATGCAACACTTTACGTTATTATCAAGAAATTATTAATTACGTTCTATTTACATATTCTGGCTTCGTTACTCGTACTATCGGATATATTTCTAACAAATACATGGTCATTGCACGTATATACATCGTCCACTTTTTTGGTTGGTTGAAAAGCATGTTCTCTAATGTTCAGTGGCGCACCCAGAGGAGGGGGGGAAGTTGGCCCTCCCCCCAAAGAAAAAGGGGGAAAAAAGAACACTAGAATATTTTCAAAAAATCTTTTCCTAATTAAAATTCATTTTTATTTTAAATTTAGGTTGCGTCGTATCTTCTATTTCTATATTACTTATGAATTAGCGATCGTTGCAGATGTTCAGTCTTAGATCGTATGCGATGCGTAGTGTGTATTCTCAAATCGTCTACTCAACTCTCCCCCCCCCCCCCCAAGATTAAATCCTGAGTGCGCTACTGCTAAGGTTTAGGTATTCATTAATTTCTTTAGTACTTTTAAGCAAATCTATGTTCACATTCCCTCCGAGTACAATGTATCGCTTTTGACATTTCACCTTCCAGTACTAAGCTACCAATATATTATGCAGGCACTGATTATTATTATTAGCTGGTTTAAATATAGTTTCAACATACCAACCAAATAGGGAATTTTTCTTAATTGTCGGTTTCAAATATGTCCGGAAACTATTCTCCCCACCCCGGTCTACTTAATTTTGGTTTCAATGGAAGCGCATGCCACTATTTGTAGAGTGAATCCCGCCCGCCTAAGTCAAATACAGCACTAGGCGATTTATCTCTGCTTGTTGGGAGCATGTTAATCCTATTATTTTCGACTTTTGACGTTGGGTCGTTCAAGTCGAATGACGATTTCACACTTCTCCGTACGTATGACCACATATTTAAATCTGTGATTTTTAGTGGCATTATTTCTTCCTCTGATGTAAATGGCCAGGAATGAAAAAAAATGATTCTACTAGTTATCTGGAGAAGAAGAAACACACACACACATAAACAAAAATTACAAGATCGATCCAAATTGCTACGAACGTCCGCTTCACTACAGTAGGTGGCCTCGCCCAGCAAAGAGAACATATATTAAGGAGAAGGAAAGTTCTGAAAGTAACGAATTCCATATATATACTGACGGAAGCAAAACCCAAGGGAACGTCGGTTGTTCTTTCATTGCATATAACAGGCAATCCATTATACAAGAACGCTGCTCTAAGACTGCATCTTCTCTGTTCCAACAACCAAGCGAACAACTTGCTATAGTTCATTCACTTACATATCTCCGGGAATTTGAACTCAACACCTCTCATCAAAAGACAGCAACAATTTACGGTGACAGTAGAAGCACTGTAGATGACATAAAAAACCAGAACAACCATATAGCGGTGTAGAACAGACAAAAAATCTGGTTCGGAATCTCACTCTAGAGGGATGGGAAATCAAGTTCTGCTGGTAAACGCGCATACTGGGGTAGCAGGAAACAAGAGAGCTGATCAGCTGGCTAAAGAAGCGGCTAGAAACGAAGGGTTAGAAACAAGTTACCAAAAGTACTCGAAATCTGCTATAAAAACACTTGCAGAAGAGGAAAATCTAGACTTGTGGGAAGAAGAATGGAGGACATCAAAAAACGGATCAACAACAAAAGAATTCTTTCCTAGCATCAGAAGCAGACTCCGGCTGAAAAAAGTACACCATTTTTCCAGGTTTAACCACGCTACTAACGGGACATGGAAAACTAAGACACTACTTACACAGATTCCATATCTAAGAATCCCCATCATGCTGAGAGAGAGAGAGAGAGAGAGAGACAACGATATATATATATATATATATATATATATATAAAGTCCCCAAAAAGTGGCTTCTCTGTGCAACGAAATTGTTGAGGACTTGAATATAATATCCATTACTGTTTACTCCCACAGATATGTCCATGAAACGATTGAGAATTTCGAAGTTCTCTGTAATATATGGCTAAACTTAACCATGAGATTATCTGCATTGGTTCTATTACAATACACGCACTTTATTTATTCATAATTTCTTTTATCATTCTGGAGTTCGTATACGGAGATAAAAATTTTCTGGTATGAGCTTTCTTAGTAGATCTCAAGTTCCCATAATAAGTTAGGAAATCTAATTAATTCCCTAATACAACGTGATTGATGGACTCTTGGGCAGAGTTCGTGCGTTTTATTAGAGTGACATCTCATGTTTCGCACGCACACACACACACATATCATAGTACATCATAGACAAATTTATTTTGCCTAATTGGTGCACACAGTAACGGATATTTTATCTGCTTCTTCAGTTATTATTTCCCCCTATAAAATAATAGTTATTGTTTGTGTAGCCCTGGTGGCAGTGTGGCTGGTACCGTAATACTAGACGGACAGAAAAGTGTTATACACTGCTTGGAAGTAAGTTAACGGACACTACCATAGGCAAGCGCATTGTGCCATAATCAGTCAAGTTTGTAGCCGCTATAAATTGGAGGAATAATTCCCGAGTCAGTGCAACTGTGTCCGAATGAAATGACTGCGAGAAGGGAACTGAAGGAGTTTGAAAGAGGCATTGTGAATGCCTCTTTCAAACTCCTTCAGTTCCGAATTGTTGACAAATCGAGCCATCCCAGGTCAACAATCAGTGATACCATACTGAGATTGAAGTTCAGGGAGCCAAATGCAAGTGCTACTCGCAGTGGACAACGCACATCGACTCGAACACAAAAACATTCAGAAAACCGAAGCTCCCAACATGGGTTTCCATTAGGACCGCAATGTGTAAGCCCCACATTACCCGAAGCAACATGTAGCGTCGTCTTCAGTGGGAAAAAGAGCATGTACAGCATGCTCTTTTTCAGTGATACCATACTGAGATTGAAGTTCAGGGAGCCAAATGCAAGTGCTACTCGCAGTGGACAACGCACATCGACTCGAACACAAAAACATTCAGAAAACCGAAGCTCCCAACATGGGTTTCCATTAGGACCGCAATGTGTAAGCCCCACATTACCCGAAGCAACATGTAGCGTCGTCTTCAGTGGGAAAAAGAGCATGTACAGCAGGACATGGAAGCTTGGAAAGCGTTTTATGGAGCGAAGAATCACTCTACTCTACTCTACTCTACCAAGCAGATGGGACGGGTGTGGGCGTGGCGGATGCCCAGTGAACGTCTCTTACCAGAGTGCGTAATCCCAACTATGAAATTCAGAGGTGACAGTATAATGGTATGGTCCTGTTTTTCCTGGTTTGACCGTGGACCTCTGTTTGTGGTGTCATGAACATTGAACTCCAAGAGACATCTTAACATTCTGGACAAGGTCATTCTTCCTACTTGGTGGCGTTACTACGGAACTGACTTTTGTCTCTTTCAGCAAAACAACGCACTGTATCATAAGGTTGTCATTGGAACTGCGTGGTTTTTGGACATGAACGTCACCACACTTGACTGGCCTCCACAGAGTCCTGACTTCAACCTTATTGAACAGCTGTGGGATGAACTGGAGCGTCCGGTGAGTTCAAGAGACGGCCTCCCAACAATGGTCCAGTACTCATTACATGCCTACAGGTAGAACGGTCCATAATTCCCTTTGATCGCTATCGTACGTTTATGGAAAGTATGCCCTGCAGGACTGCTGTAATCATCGCAGCGAAAGGAGGACCTACATCTTATTAAGGTAGGCGCCTTGACTGTTTGTTCTTCACACTGTGGTGTCCGATGACTTCTTTCTAAATAGTGTAGATTCGATTCTACTCGCCAGACTTGAATTTCCCCCCCCTTTTTTAAGGCATTAGAGAATTTATTTATTAACCTATTGAATGATCAAGACGGATGTGACGTTTGTCTTTATGTTTTGTAGCAACAACAAACCGTGATTGCGTTTACCAGGTGACAGGTAATTATGAAATAAATAATGTCACGATATACCTGATATTTCTGGTTATTAAATAAAATCTACTTGGTTAATTCCAGCCGGATATTACTGGTGACAAATAATGTTCACAAGACTTCGAATATGTGGTAAAAGCGCGAATTCGGACTGGGTCTGCTGATTTCGTTGAGGATAGAACTTGTGAAGTGTGACACCTTCCTGGTGAGTGATATTTACAAAAAGTATCGTATCATGTAGGTCGATTGAGAAGCCCTCTCGCTACTAGTACGCACACATACATTTCTCGTCTTTTGGTGTGTTGCTTTTGCCACTTGGTGTCAGTGACATATGTTTGGTGTGCAAATGCATATTTTTGGAAGAGTTTTTCTTCTTTGACCGAGTAAAAACGAAAGTCTTTTTACGATCACCGTAGTTAACCTTGATCGAAAATTCTCTTCGTTTGCGTTTTTTGTCTAATCGACGCATGACGAAACTAGTGCGCTAGGGATTCGTTGCGGTCGACATGATTTTCTTTTCCTTTGAATTATAGCATTTCCGAAAAATTTGTTTTTGAAATTTCTCGCACTTCCGAATAGTATCCGCAAATTGCACACTGGTGTCTGCTTCATCGACACTGTCACTAAACAAAGAAATGTGGGTTAATGATTTATACTCGTGCAATTAGGCACCTCAATCAGAGCAGTCTTACGACATCAAAATCGCAATATGGCACAAAAACAGCACCGTAGAAAAAAAAGATAATGAAAGATATAGAAAATGTAGTATAGCGTATTTGAACATTTACCTCACCCTCCTTTCTTCCTTTGTTTTTTGACTATCAGCGTATAATTAGGAACAGGTGAAATCTGTTATTACTTAGTCTTATTTGGAGGGGTGCAGCAAATATAATGCCCATTTGGTGTGACTTATGCGATAAGCAGCAGTCTCATATGGAGATGAGGAGGATCCTCACCCTCTGAAAACAGGGTTTTCGGCTCGCAAAACAGGCAAACTGGCCAGAAGAACACACGCAGTTTACAGACTATATAACTCTTAGCCTTAGTTACGTCAGCCGTAATTCAGGGCAACCAGCCAACCAATCGATAAGCCAAAAAAGGCAATTTTCTTTAAATATTTTCAAAATGGTATGTGCATTACACATGCCAGTTTACGAAACACCATTCTTCAATTCTATGCACCATATTTTAGGAAACAGATCGGATATTCGGATAATCCTAATACGCTTCGTATATCTGAAAGTAAACAAAGTTACAAGTATGATAAAATATTTATTCTGGTATAAACCAACCACCATCGAGTAAACTGTGACTTGGAGATACTTCACTATCTGGTGGTTTTCTGAATAGGCGGTAAGTGACAATGTGCAGAGCGTTTACTGTTCGCCGACACAAGAATACTCATCTTCATCAGATGAAGAGGTTTGGTCTGTTATTGCACTCTTCCCAACCTACGTTAGCCATCAGAAACATCTTATGTTTCGATAACGCCTTAAGATTTCCACTTTTTTCCGTCATTTGAAGGATTCACAACAGCGATACTTCCCATCGGAAGAAGATTCGTAAAAAAGGTCAGAAGGTTTTATGACCATCACTTAGCATTTTAATTGACCTGCGTGAAAAGTGTTGGGTAAGTATGTTGGCTAACGTGGACATTTAGCCTATTAGTCAACAAGTATTTACGACTGGGAAAAAATAAAAAGAAAGCTTACATTAAGGCTTTCCTCACCAGCTAATGGTTATTATTAAGAACGTAGATCATAAATATTTCTCGTTAAAGATGGAATGAAAATTACGAATCATCAATCAATCACCCACGAGAGGTTGTAAACATAGTGCATAACTACTCTGTGTGTGGGGGGGGATAAGATTTTTCTTTTTTTTATTAACTTTTTGTGTTTTTAATTTATATTTCTAATTTTCAGCAGTAATAGATTGTTGGTTTATTTTTTTGTTTATTTATTTTTCTGAGGACAAACGGTCCTCAGTACACATTTCGCACTCACTAAACTATCTCAAAAAAAAAAACAAAAAAAAAACGAAGTTGTGACTACTGTGCGATCACAGATGCGAGACCCCTTGACACTTCTGCGCATGGCAGAAGAAGGCGAATCCATTCCGATATAGGGTAATCCATAGGTTTCGTGGGATGAGTGTTTATTATTACACGTCGGAAAATTAACTTCTCTTTTATGAAAATTCTAGTTTTAAAAGTGATAACTATTTTGCTTACAACAGTTGGAAAATTTTAGGTATAAAACAGGTGATTTCGCTTGTTGGTGACGAATTCGTCCATCACCTTATTCTTTTCTTCCCTTCAACAATAATTGACTCCTCTTGTAATCTGCCAGTGACTGCTCTAGCTTTTGTGGTCGGATAGTACAGTGATGTACTCCTTTGGATTGATGAAAGACATAATCTGGAATAGGAATATACTGTAGAATCTAATGCAATTCGTGTTAAAACGATAAAATATTCACTTTAGCTTTTGATGATTCTGGCTGCAAACAATAGCAAGCTCTTTTATAACCACGCTTAGAATTAAAAAGTTACTCTTTTACAGTTTTAGTAATTTTACACATAATACCAATAATTATGAATTAATGTAAATGAATTAATTCACTGGTGCTCTTTATTCTAATTTGAAGTCGGACACAGACGGCGCAGTGGACACAAAGTGCGGTGGAATAAAATTTCCGTTGTTGAACGTATTCAATAGAATAGGAAATATTTAATTAATTCTGAACTTTGAACTATCATCTTGGAGAGAAATAAACCATTCGTTCTATCTTCCTATCTGCAATTTTATTTAATATTTATTTAAATGAAATAAGAATAAAATGGAATAGTAAAAAAAACATCAAGTTATTAAACTATTCTCTAATGTGAATTTAAACGCACACTCCTTTTTTGCTGATAATAGGTGGTAATTACAGATTCCGAAAATAATTTTCAAAGTTAGTCTCGATCTAAAAGATCTCCGATGGCTTCTAAGGTCGGAGCAGGACATAATAGGCCTAAATCATTGAGTAGTAGTAGTATGATGGTGATTTAATTCATTCTCAGTTTTACTTTCTGCTGCACGAATTTTGGAAACTCGTGCAGTAGCAAAAGCTACGATAATAATGCGTACATATTATTCTAATATATAGTAACCAGTAATTGACAACTGTTTGCGTTGCATATCTTATATTCCTAAATCCGAGCTATTATTATTGTCTGAAATAGTGTGAATTCCACACATTATTTCTCTGAATTGTGGGGTTAAAAACACAACTTTTAGGCATAACAATTCTACTTGCCTGTGCCAAAGAACGACGAATTCGGGGAAGCTGCTGAAAAAAAAAAAAAAAAAAAAAGCACAGAAAAGTCTACTTATTTACAATGATATTTCTTCTGGTACTTCAGCGTTATGAAAGTGTTTCCACAAGATCACATAAGAACCCATTTGTATATACGGGGGTGATTAAATGAAACAGATGGACTCAATTTCGTACGACTATATTTCGTGAACTATTCATCGAATGTGAATGATCTACATAACATTTGAAAGAGGAGGTCCGAAAGTTTGAAATGCTACCGCTAGAGCGCTTGTCTAGCGCAGCAACATTTCAAACCGTGCAGCAGCGTCAGTTGTGAGCAAAATGGCTACTATGCAGCACAAATTTTTTTGCGTTCGTAAGCAGCGTGCGTTTCTTCTTTCAACATTAAACCTCCAACGAGGAAGAGCATTTGTCGTTGGAATTATCAATTTGAGCATACAGGTTGTCTGTGTAAGGGAAAATGCTCGGGCAGACCGCGTGTATTGGAAGAGAACGTGAGTCGAATTCAGCTACCGTCTTGATGTTATCCGTGCGGCCGGAGGGGGAGCACATTGAACGTCTATAAATTTTATTATGAGTATAATTAAATATACTTTACATCATATTTGTCACTATGTTTGATATACAGACTTACAAAATTGAGTCCATCTTTTTGAATCACCCTGTATTATTTAAATATTTCTTTGAAGTAATGTATCTCAAAAATACATTTTGAAAAGGCAAATGAGTATCAAGAAATACCCTACATTATAAAAAACAAATTCCTTATTAATGTGATTACACAAAAAAAAATTTTAAAAAAATAAATAAATAAGAGACTTGTAGAATTTTTATAGAATTTTCTTCAAAATAAACCTCTTTTTTTTTTTTTATAGCAATAACACACTTTACCTATCGTCTCTGCCATCATCTGACATCCATTTCCATGATGCCCAAATAATGTACTTATTTGTAGAATTTCGTTTAAAACCACGCCACCGGTCAGGACGTATATACAGGGTGTCCCAAAATTCACGCAAGAAGTAATTTTGATAGAAAACGCAGGTTTTTAATTAAAAATTGTAATTTCTTATTGATTCATAAAGTATACAGTATAGGGTTATGCATGGAATAGCATATCGGGTAAATGGCCTCCACGGCTTTGCTGGCACTTACGCACTCTTTTGTCGAAATTTTCCATGACCGTTTTGCATAAATGTGGCTGAATTTCGTTGATACAGCGCTCAATTTCCTCCTTCAAGGCGTGGGTGGTCGTGGGCTTGTTGGCATAAACCTTAGACTTCAAAAACCCCAAAGAAAAATGTCCAATGGCGTTAAGTCATATGATCTGTTCGGCCAATTCTGATCACCAAAACGGGAAATTACACGACCAGGAAATGACTGATGCAGTAATTGAATTGTTTCTCGGGCTGTATGGCATGTGGCACCGTTCGTTGAAACCACATGTCGTCCACATCCATATCTTGCAATTTAGGCACAAAAAACTGGATTATCATGCGCGATAGCGAGCACCATTAACTGTTATTGCCTTACCAGCCGCATTTTAGAAGAAGAATGGACCGATGATGCCTCCAGCCCAAAATCCGCATCAAACAGTGACACGTTGTGGATGCATTTGTTTCTCATCAATCACTCGTGGATTTTCTGAACCAAATGCGACAATTTTGTCGATTAACGAAGCCATCAAGATGAAAATGAGCCTCATCGCTGAAGATGATTTTGTTCGAAAAATAAGCATCCACTTGTTGTTGTTGTTCCATAATCCATTCAACGAACTCTCTTCGCTGTGTGTGTGGTCATTTTTAATAACCCTGAACTGTCAGCTGTCACGCTGTCTTTTTTTTTTTTCTCGTTGGCAACACTTTACCGCACAAATGGCGCTAAATTTAAATCTTGCTTGAATTTTGGGACACCCTGTATATAATTTATGTATAAATTAAACAGCAGGGGTCCAAGCACAGAGCCCTGCGGCACGTCACTAGTCTTTTGGATTCTGCTCCGCCATATACTAGTTTTTTGTACCTGTCCAGCAGTCACTCTCTTATCCACTTAACTGATGTCACATCCATGGCAATTTGTTCTAATTTGCCTAACAGAGCTCCATATGTATGAAGTCAAACGCCTTTCTCAAATCCAGCAGTATAATTCGTGTATCCATTCCTTTTATCCAACTCAGCTATCACTCCATTATTAGTAGATTACTGAGAAATGACCGGCCCTTCACAAATCCATGCTTCCCCTTATAGAGATAGATATTAGATATTATATCGAATACATGAAACCTCATAAGTCCGGAATGCCACAACATAGCATTGACACTAAAAATAATATCCAGTGGGATAAAGTTTGTCTTCTCCACAGATGCAAGTTTAAATACGAACACCTTTTCAAAGAAAATTGCAAAGCCCTTTTACATTGGTCGAATTTGAATCGAAATGACTGTCTCTCTCTCTCTCTCTCCCAAAGGTTTCAGAGAGTCTTATCTTATGCAACCATCAATGAAATAGCTTTTAAGAATTATTTAATAATAATTTATTAATATTAATTTTCTGGCAGATAGCAACAATTTTTATTGGTAATCCACCGATGGTTCTGTACTTTGTATTCCATTCCTTTCACTATTTGTTTTACACTGATGATGTACTGTTACTTTCAGTACGAAATATTTGTACCTTTAATTCATTAAAGTTACTACTGTTGGTTTTATATGTGTTAAGTTATTAATTAGTAGTTCAATAATTTCGCCTGCTTCTGTCACTACCAATTGAACACATTGAAGTTAGCCTTCTATAGTCATTTTTCTTTTGCTCGTTACACAACGGAAAAACTCTTTGGAATTTCTTTTCGCCTGCTTGGCTAATTTCTTCTCATAGTCTTATTTTGGCATCTTTATCATGCTGCTCACTGTTCTAGCCTGATTCTTGTACTGCTTATTGGTTCCCTTCACATATCTCAGAGAAATTCAAAATTTCTCTTTCTGCATTCATGCTTAATGATACTATTCATCCATTTATCTCCTACTCGAGAAGGAAATGGAATTTATATACATTATACACATGGAATTTATTTAGGTATGCAATGTAATATTGCTTCCTTCAGATACCCCCTTAAATTCCGAGTGATGGTGCAATGACCGTGAATCCCCTTTTACGGGGATGTACGGCACCATCTAGTTCCCCCCCCCAAATTTTATCTGGGTTCAGGAATCGGCATAGCTGATGAATCAGGCCTATGGCTGGGTCAATATTCCTGACTGTAATCCGTGTGTGTGTTTACGGGACAGGTTTGCCTGCTTGCAGGATGAAAAACTCCAGATAAACTGGCAGAAAAAAACCCTGCTGTTCACGCCCAAGATGGGCTAACTTGATTATGACTGAGGGAGATCTTTAAGCTCCTCGCGTCGTCGACGGGAATCGAACCTAGGACACTCCTCCAGGCATATGGTTGCGAAGTGCAAAACCACTAGCTTAACCGCGCGGACTAGATACCCCTTAACTACAACCCATACACTGCGAACATCCTTCCCTTGGAAATCTTAAAGCCATGGTATTGCTTCAAGATGCCTGCTAAGTGTTGCAATCACCTGCCTCGTTCCGCCAGATATGTCCCCTTCTTAACTGAATTTCCACGTTTTGCTACCTCTCAAGTCAAGACCACATGTTCACCTTCCCCAGTTGGAGGCAATGTTAGTTATGGACAGATCTTCCAATTCTTTAAAAAGATCCAACACTCTCATAACCTGAGTCCCCTCCATTTCATTCTGCTTCCGGAAATAATCTCTCAGTAGGTATAAAAATTCCATTTCCTTCCTGTTATATGATCTTGTCTACTTCCAGTCTATGTCTTTGAAGTTTAAGCTCCCCATAATTATTACTTGACTTTCACTCATTGCACCATCTGCTGATGCATGTCTTCCACGTCATCCCTCGCACCCCTGGCCTATTGCAGCAACCAATTTAATATTTTGCCCCGTTGGCCTCAATTTCACACCACATTAATTCAAAAGAACTGCCATCTTGCCGGCTACCTTCTGCTGTGATCTGCAGTTGTCCCGGGTACTGACGTTCATTAGGAAATCCGAAGAAGAAAGTTATTCACTATGACACATAGAGATTCATCATTATATCATTAAGATGATAGTTTGGTAGTGTGCCTTTATGCCACACTGGATGAAATATCCTAGAAATTGCAAGAACAACCACGTGAGTTTCACACATTACCACAGCTTGTTTCCAGAAATGGGTAAGATTGGTTGGAAATCCACAGTTCAGTTAAAGAGAAAGATTTCATACTGATCGTCATAATTTAATTTTTATGCCTTTGGCTAGATTGTCATAATTTAATGATGACGATTGGATTTAGGATAATGGATAATAGTTTTTGGATAATGAAGAAGTAATTGTCTGTTAATTATCTTTTCCATTGTTTTTGGAGATTTATTTTGATGAGAGCAATGTGACAACAGTTTTTTGGCTAATTTTGACTCCCTTTCCATTAATAATAGTCTGGACACAGGCTTCTTTCTATGTCTTAGGACAGACTCTGGATGTAGAAACGATATAAGATGTATGTTAACTGTTCAGGTTAAGTTTTACACACTACTGGGAGACATGTCCAGGAGAAGGAGATATAGTTTTGTTTCTTTCTAAGCCAGTGTTTCTCAAACTTTTTTCGACTACGGAACACTTCACAAATCCTGAAAATTTCATGGAACACCTTGGTTATTTTGTAATGTATAAATTAATAATTAATTGGTAATTTAGCTGATTTTTATTATTAATAGATAATTGATGATAAATTATTAATTAATAATTAATTAAGTATCAATTAAACCATTATTAAATTAATTTGTGCTGACAAATTAATTTAAAAATGACAAATTCCAGAACTTCTCGTGGAACACCTATTCACCTTTCGCGGAACCAGTGTTCCGGGGGAACATCGGTTAAGAACCACTGTTCTAAGCTATTCAAGATTTTCCTGATATCGTTTCGATGCAAGACGAGAGGATTCATGCAATGCATATTCTTGGAAAAGTGAAGAACACGTCTTGTTTTTGAGAAATATTACGATAATACTTCTGGATGCAAGAGAGAGAGAGAGAGAGAGAGAGAGAGAGTTGGAAGCATAGTTACAAATAGATTCATAGATTAAACTGCCATTTGGCAAGAAGTAAGTTTCTAACATTTGTCCCGTTCAAAGTATAATTTAGATTTGCTGATTGTTTTGTTACAGCTACTGGATTTTGTAATATGGGCTGAATTCAAAGAAGGAGGTTTGGCTTCGAGTTGCTTATAATATGGAGAATGTTTTTGTTGGACTGCCTTGAAGCAATTGTCAAAACACCAAGGTTTGGACTAATCTAGAATTTTGAGTAGAATGAAAATAACGGTTTTTATTTCATTAAGAACTGTTTCGCCTTTTTTAAATAAATAAATCAGCTAATGCCTTTTATTCCCGTAATAGGAGTAGGCGAGGTCGTTTATGTCTTATCTAACTTTTTGGAGATTGAGTGCGAAGTTCAATCTCCATAGGTACCCAATCAGATATAGCTTGCCCTAGGCTATCACTAATTAAGCGGCACGCAGCGAAGAGACAATTCAACAAGTGCCGCCATCTCGTGGTCTCTAACCCTAACACAATATGTTTAATGTCTGAAATAATGTGGCTTGTATGGTCTATTTTCTTGAGTTTACGGGACGAAAAACTAGAGTTTCTGGAAGAAAAACACACTTGACTGTGCCAGAGATGGACTAACTCGGGAACTGGTCTGAAAATAAAAGGCTTAGAAAAATTTCGATTACATTTGAAACCAAGTCTTCCTTTGTACATTCAAGTGGCATGGCGTGCAAACTCCACATCCACTGAACTTCACAGGCGCTTAGTGCTTCAGCTATTTCATTGTATATTTAGATTAGAAGAGGAAAACAAAAATCACACCAAGTAAAGGAGGAACAGAAATCATGTAGCTCATCACATTTAGAACCATTATTGTTCTACAAGGAAACAATGCTGAAAATGACTGAATGGAGGAAATATTCAGTAGAAAGAAAATTTTTATGAGGTTGTGATCAGTTATTAAGAAAAGCATTGACATTCACATGACGCTTCTTTGAACGATTGCTGATTAAGAGATATTAGCGATGATGGGGAAAGATTGTGTGGGAAGATGGACAATTTATGAAAAATCGCTGCCACAGAAAATATCTAATAATAAATAATAGTAATAATAAGTTAATGCATTTTATTCCCTTATAGGGAGTAGGCGAGGCCTTTAAACACTATTTAGTTTTTGGAGACTGAGTGGTCAGTTCAATCTACACCAGTAGATAATCAGAGATAATTGGCCCATGTCTGTCACTAATTATAGGTAGCTACTGATGAAGAGACCGGCAAAGAAGTGCTGCCCTCTCTTGGTACCTAACTGCAACAGGATATGTTAATGTCTGAAATAATTTGGTTTTAGTCGATTTTCTTGACTTGATGGGATGAAAAACTCTCCGGGAGAAAAAACCCACTTGCCCATGTAAGAGATCGACTAACTTGGGAACTGGTTGAAGAAAAGCTTAGAAAAAAAAGTTCATCTATTCGACGACTAGACTTGAACTTAAGTCTATCTTCGTGCAGCATAGCGCAGAGGATGCAAGTGCCACTTTCACTGAGCTACACAGGCCTTTTTTGGGCACTTCTATCAGCTTTATCAGTGAAAGTGGAGAAAGGGACCAAGTTTTAGTTGTGAAGATTGAAAAACCAAGTAAGATGATTTCACCTGGTGAGTACTTGAACTGCAGAAAATCAACCTTCAAAGACAAATTATTAAAGAAAAAAGAGAATGACTATCATAATTTGGACAGCAATAGAGACAGAAAATAAATGGTATTGAATGGAGAAAGGGAATTTTCTGTTAAACAAATGGAAAACGAGGAAATTCAGTATTTGTCATGCTTTGATCTGTTAGATTTGAAAATGCTCATATTCTATCTTTGTATCAGAAGAATCGTTCTATGAGGAGCTTGAAAAATTGAGCTGTATATGAGTTTGGAGGGCTAAGTTGAGGTTCTGTGAGAAAGGTTTAGATTATGAATGGGAAGGATTTAGGCTCCCCACAGCACGTGACATGTTCTTCAAGCTGTCACCTACAGTGTGAAAGAACATAGGGGAGAGGAAATTAAAAACCCTGCTCTGAGAACCGTCGTGTAACACCACTTCAAGCCACCAATGAGATAGATCGTGGATATTTCAGTGTGTTGAATTCCACTGTATTTCACTGAGTGATGAATGCTCTCTACTATCTATGAGTGCAGTTGGCATTTCCTCCATCTATTCAAGTTGTGCCTTTTTGGCCACAGTACTCCCCAGAGAATCTTTTTTTTTTAGAAACAGGTCATACTTAGCAGGAAGGGGCGATACATCTGCTGCATCATTACCCCATTAGTGAAGTAGGGTATATGAATATTTGACACTCAAAATATTGAATGAATCGGTCACTTTCAGTGCTCCACTTTTTTCTTTCCTTTTTTTTCAGCTGTGCATATCGGTTATTCCTGTGCTCGAAACGTTTACAGAACCTGAATGGAGTGGCACTTGAGAAATGTTCAATTACTCATTTTCATATTGCCATTCGACAACCAAAAAGTCTAATATCCTGTCTTCATATTTCTTATACAAAAACTACTCTATAACTGCATCTCTTTGTTAAAATATTCCAACAATAGGAATTCTGATTTTTGTTTTAATCAATTAAAAAACCAACTATAACATAAAATGGCATCTCTACATTTGTAGCTTCATGTAGAAAACAAATGACTAAGTCTGCTGTCAGCTGTGTTCCAGCAATTGACCAGCAGTTTACACAGAACATGGTCATTTTTCACCATTTCAGAGCGTTATCAAGTTCATTTCTTCAGTATTTTTAAATATAATTTTTATGTAAAAGTCACATAAATGCTTAGTGAATTTACTATTTTGGGTTGTTAATATTATTTACAGTTATTATTTATTTATAATATTGTTTATTATTTATAGCTCTGTTGAAATTGCATATGCATTTGTAGCAGTTAGCTACCTGAAAAAAGCCATTAAGGCCCATTTCTAATCACTGACTAGAGGAACCATTTCTAACTTTTCTTTTCTTTTTTTTCGCTGCCAGTTCCCAAATTAGTCAATCTTTGATCTGACACATTTCTCTGGAACTCTAATTTCAAAATATGTATCTGAAAAATCAATCAGCCATAGATCTAGCTTTATGTTAAAAGTGAATGTAATCAAAACCAACTTGCGCCTCTTTTTATTCCGTATAGGGAGTAAGTGAGGCCGTTTTAGCCGTATCTAACTTTTGGAGACTGGGTGGGCAGTTCAATCTCCACTGGTAGCCAATCAGAGATAACTGGCCAAAGGCTACCACTTGTTAAACGGCACGCAGTGAAGTGCTTCACAGTGTGCCGCCATCTCGCGGTCCCTAACCTTAACACAATATATTTTAATGTCTGAAATAGTCTGGGTTCTACGGTCGATTTTCTTGAGTTTACGGGACGAAAAACTAGAGTTTCTGGGAGAAAAAAAACCGCTTGCCCGTGCCAGAGATCAGCTAACTTGGGAACCAGTCGAAAGAAGGATTAGTCGATCACTGGCATGGACAAGCGTTTTTTTTTCTCCCGAAAAAATAAAGGCGAATGTAGAAAAACTATGAAAGTTTCTTAAAAATAAGTTGAAAGGAATACACTCACATTCATAGTTTCTACATTATAGTTTAAAATAATGCTGGATCTAATATTCACGTTACTTACATAATTTTCCATCGCAGAAATGAAGCCTTTTGGCCCTTATTTTAGTCAATCAACCGCTATTATGCACTCACACTATTACAGACAATAATACAAGTATTAGGATTTAAGACCATGAGGTGGCTACTCTATTTCCTGTCAAAGCCTTCATTCATTGATAACTTGGACCCGCTCTCAGCAAAGTTTGAAGGATGGAGAGCAGATTGCGATAAAAAGGCGTTTTCAGAATTTTTGTACAGCAGATACTTTTTTATAGATCCAGCATTTTGTTTTTTATATTACACCCTCTGTCCAAAAAGAAACCGAGCTTTTCGAAAATCGAAACTAGTAGCGCCACCTGTTGTATCTTTTTGTCGTCGAAAGCGGCAATCTTCATTAGTATTGTTTCAGCTGTTTATGACATTTGCTTCTTTAGAAGTCGAGTTATAGTGCAAAGAGTGACAGTGTGTTTTGACGAACGGTAGGAAAATGAGTTTCAAAGAGAGAGCTGCGATTGACGTTTGTGTTAAACTTGGTAACAGGTTTACCGAAACGCATCAAATGCTTCAAAAAGCATACGGTGATGAATGCCTATCCTGTACTCAAGTTTACGAGTGGTTTAAGCGATTTCAAAGTGGTCGCGAGACGCTTGAGGGCGACGAAAAGTTGGGCCTTCCAAAAACTGGACTGAGCGAAGTTAACTTCCAAAAAAATGTGTGATTTCATCAAAGAAAACCAGAAGTGGTCCATGAGATTGATTGAAGATGAATTGGAAAATCCAAAACCAACTGTGCACAACATTTAGACCGAGAGTTTGTGCCTTCGTAAATTGAATTCACGATTTGTTCCCCACAAGTTGACCGACGATCAAAAAATGTATCAAATTGTAGACTGCAATGACCTCATTAAAACCGCTCGTTAGAACTCAAACTTTCTTGAAACAATCGTTACTGGTGACGAAACGTGGTGTTTTGAGTATGAGCCCGAAACAAAACGCCAGAGTGCTGAGTGGAGACCACCAGAAGAGGAACATAAAAAAAAGTCGCTTGGAGAAGTCAAAAGTAAAGACAATGCTGATTTGTTTCTACGATTCCAAGGGCATTATCCAAAAAGAATTCGTTCCGCCTGGCCAAACCGTCAGTGGTGAGTTTTATCTCGAGGTTTTGAAGCGATTGATAGCGACAATTCGTTGCGTTTGTCCTGAATATCGTGACAACCGACTGTTCGTCAAAACACACTCACTGTTGGCACTGTAACTTGGCTTCTAATGAGACAAATGTCATAAACAGTTGACACAACACTAAGGAAGGTTGCCGCTTTCGACAACAAAAAGATACAGCAGGTGGCGCCACTAGTTTCTTCTATTTTCGAAAAGTTTGGTTTCTTTTTGGATAGAGGGTGTATAAATATTCTATGTAGAGAGCTGACCAGTTTATCAAGCAACCATCCTTAGTTTCGATCTCCGATTATGAAGACTTTTCAGCTGAAATATGAGATGGGGTAACATTGAAGGGGAAGGAGTTTATCCTCCCATTAACTCGTTTGTTTCATTACGCAAAACGAGCAAGTCGTCCAGAAGAACACACAATTAACAGACGTCATGCACTGGCACCATAGCTCTAGTTACTTCAGCTGCAGTTCAAAACAATCAGTCCTGTCGATCATTAAGATTCGCTGTTCATCGGTATAGCTTTGAAAAATATTTTGGCTCGATTTTTTATAGCTCAGAAAATAACAAGATAACTGTTGAAGGCTGAAAAAAAAAAGAATTTTATAAACTATCTTTGCTTTTTAAGTTGGCATTGTATATTATTAGAAATGAAGAAAGTAGAAAAGTATTGAACGTTACAAGAAGTTGCAAAAATTATAGTAACTTGAGTATTTCACAAAACTGCATCATACGGTTGGCCTGCCTTTTGCGACAATTTCATATGCCACTTTCTTAGGAAAACTTAGATGCTGATAAATAGATTTAATACTGTCTCCCATTTATAAACTACTTAGTTCTGCTATGTAGTTTGTAAATGGGAGAGACACGGTTAATAAATAAAATAAATCCGCTAATGCCATTTATTGCATATAGGGAGTAGGCGAGACTGTTCTGTAAGATTGTCAGTTGGAATATCAATGTGGTTTTCAATATTGAATTTCTTGCACCTGCATGTTTATGTAGTTTTAATAGCACGCACCCATTTTGTTGTGATTTATATACTTATGATTTTAGGTAATTTATGATTGTATCTAAATAAACCATCTACACCTCAAACTTTAATCATTTTATTAACCAACTGGAATATTAGAAAAATAAGATTGGTTGGGGTAAAGTTGCATATTCTCTGTTAATTTCTGCGTGCTTGTTTTTAGATTCCATTTTTACATCATGCATGTGTTAACTTTAAAAAGTAACTGAAGACATGGGTCATAACCACCCTGGCTGGCCGAGTGGTTAGCGTGTTTGCTCTTCATTCAAAAGGCTGCGGGTCACGAATCCTGACGTGGGTATGGATGTTTGTGATTGTCTGTGGAAATACCGGTAGTGGTGGTCGGCGTTGGTATAATTGCGGTTAGTTGGAGGATTGTGAGTGGTAGAAGTGTAGACCCCCTCCCTCGATGAATCTTCGGAGTCCCTGGAGGTGACAAATAACAATAACTGTTTTTACTGTATTTCCTGACTGGCTTACGGATTGTTGCTTCAGATTTGTTTTGTTTGCAATGGTTTTTTTTATTATTTAGGTATAATTTTAATTTCGTAGGAAGTTTATCAAATAAAGCCGAAATATTTTTATATGGCTTCTCATTTCACATAATTCCTTTTAAACTTTTTTAAATTATGGTTTTTCTTTGTTGATAATTCAATTCAATATCATGCTACTGTTGATAATAAATATATGAACTCTTACAACTACTATACTGCTAGGTGGCGAAACTGCTATTGGATTACATAGACAGCGTTGAAGAATCCGGCTGTAAATCGTACTGTTTATATGTATGATTTCTGTGGCAAAGAGCGTGGTTTATATGCTGTATATGTAGTATGCATGTGTAGTTGTAACTTTGCGATTTGATATCTTTTATGAAGTCTCCGTTTGTGTTATTTAAAATGTTAAAACAGCTTCAAATGGGTCTTCGCACCTTTCTTTTACTAGCATCAAAAATATGGAACTGTGTTTGTTATGTCCTTCGAAAGCAAGTGAGAACGGTAAGATTATATCTTTTTAATATATATTCCGGTCTTTTATAAATGTCGTGAATGAAATACAGATGCTCTATAAACTGCTGTTTTGGAGAAACAAACAAGGAGCGAATCAGGAATTCTTTAGTAGAAATGCACCTTGAAAAATAGCGCTCTTTATTAAGTTTATAATGTGCATATTCTAAACACTATAAACACTGTCACGCTGCAGGTTAGCGTCAAATAATTTTGTTTGTTTAGTGTTTTTTAATTTTTTTTTTGACAGTCTTGGAACAATATAAGAATGAAGTCAAATAAGAACAAATCAGAATTTAAGAAATTCAGAAAATCATATTTGTGATTTTCCTTTATTATCATCTTGAAACACTTCTTTTTCTATAAACAGATTGCTCTGGAATAAGTGAAAGTAAGCGATGAGGACACTTTCCTCAGATGTAACTAGGGAAATGGAAGTTTTTCCTTCAGTTTCATTGTTTTAAAATAGCTATTTCTTTGGAGGAAAAAAAAAAAAAAAAGAACGAAAGAAGTATGTGTTGTGTTACCTTAAATATATTTTATGTAATATTGACATTTTAACTGGCAAGAAAGCTGGAGCATGTGTTATTCTAATGTTGGAGAGCTGTTCTGCTGAAAAGTGATTAGAATCATTGGATTTGACTGTTTTAAGGATTGTTTTCCACAACATGAGCAAAGATTAAAAACATTATCAGGCAAACTTAGTTGATAAAGGTTGTCTTAATTATCATTATTGATATCATTCAGTCTAAACATTGTCTGATGAATTAATTCAGTGTTTGGTTGCATTAAATAAAGAATGGGATGATATTATTTATATAGTATGCCTCACACATAATAATGCCATTAAATCTTCATTATGTAATATTTTCTGATAATTTAAATTAAATAATGTTAAGGAATAAATGATTTAAAACGATTGAAAAAAAAAAGTATGATAATCCTGCCAATGAATGGTTGTAAACTTGTTATACACTATTATTCTGGGAAGACTGAGGATTAGTTAGATTATCTAGAAACCAAATCAAACATCATACCCAAAATTGATCAATTATTGTTAATGTTTTATACAAAGTAAGGACAGTAGTGTAACTAAGGTATAACATCAGAAGAACAAAATAAATAATTTATTGGGTTAGCAGTATTTGAGTGGATATCAAAGTGGCATATTTAAAGCATAAATTATAAATGTGGTAAGACATATAGCAGCACTCAGAAGATTGTGTTTTCATCTCCTATATCCTGGGAAGCATATGAAAAGATAACTCAAGTTTTCATAAATATAATCTTCATTCCATTTTTAAGCCACACATCTGGCTAGAAAACCTTTATCTGTTCTCTGAAGGATAAACTTGATCCTCTTGCACATCCTTGAATGTATAAAGATCTTTCTGCCTGCAACTTGGCCTACTTTTGACAGGACCATAGATCTTAATATCCAACTTGAACGTAACTATATTTGAGATCAGCTGTATGCCAAGTCAGGATTGCAAACCGTGCTGTGGATATTATGTTACACAGAATTAAATGGAAGAAGACAGCTGATCTGCATAGAAGTTGATAGGTATGAAAGACTATTTTTAGAATCATTATCAGCAATGAAACACTCCTCTAACTTCAGTAAGTCTGACTGTTAATTTACATAAGATCTGAGAGACAGTCATTCCGAGACCACATTTAGCTTGACTTCACTGAATTATCTTTGTTTTTATGTGGTCCCTAGAAGGTTGTTAGGATATTAGTTCCTTTTCAGTTACAATTGGAATTGTTTTTTTGCAATTGCAACAGTCTAATAGTGCTGTGTCTTACCATGGTTTATACTAATAACATTCACCATCAGTTAGTTACAGAATAAGATTAAGAAGATTAAGCTGTGTGTATGTAATCTGAAGATTACATCTTAGTGAATTGGTTTGCTGTAGCTTCACTGATTTGACCAGTGGCAGCTCCAGAGAGCAGACTGTCTGATTCCTTAAATACTTGAGCAGTCCCCCCCCCTTCTTAATTAGTTTGCATGAAGAGTTCAAACTTTTTTTTTTGCTGTTTTACTATTTTGATATTAAACAGTAAAATGATATTACTACTTTTTTCCTCTTCTTCAACCATGACTGCACACTTCATTGTTTGTATAATAATAAAGTATTATGTACAATATTCAAAATGAGACTGTCATGCCAGCAAAGGTTGATCAATTGGTAGAGCCTCTGCTACTAATGGCTCACGCAAAAAAGTTAAGCAAGTTTGAGCTTGGTTAGTAGTTGGAAGAGGTTCAATCATTTGATGCTGTTGGCACACTCTCTCTCGACGAGTCTTTGTACTCCCTGGAGGTGTCACATAATAATGATAATAATTTTTAATAGCTATCCACCCTCCCAGAAGTCATTGATATCAGTTCTAACATCAGCCGATATGAGAACTGGCCATGTGTTGCTTATTGGAAAGTTAAGATTACTGGGAAAAAAAATCAAAAAAGTAAAACACAGTTTAATAAGACTAATGATAAAAAGTTTAAGGTAGAATAGTTTGGCTGATAATTTATGTAAGATCTGAGAGAGACAGTCATTTTGAGACCACATTTAGCTTGCTGTGAATAGAATAGAAAATCAGTTTAACAAAAACAGTTTTAATGAAAATGCAGAAGTGAATCAAAGCTGGGAAATCTGTAAAAATAATGTAGAAGGGAAAGAGAGAGAGAAAAAAAAAGAGAGAACAGTTGGAAATAAAGGGAAGAGATGAACTCTTTAGTACTCAGCAGAAGCCAAATTTTTGGTACAAAATAAAAAATTATATATAAAAGCTTTTCAGCATATATGTAGGCAATAAATCTAATATAAAAAAGTATAACATGGATGTTTGAGACTTAAGAAATGAAACTAATAGCAAAATCTGGGAACTAAAATGAGAATTCTAGAAATTCAAAACAGCTTGAGGGTGACTTTTATGGCATACAGACAAATATTGAAATTAATCAGAAACCGAAGAAGTGAATTATGCAAATATATGAATATACCCTTAATTGATTAGGAAGAACACTTTATTAGATTGTATGAAGATTAATCAAAAGTAATATTATTATTATTCGTGACACCTCCAAGGAGTCCAAAGACTCATCGCGGGAGGACACCTACTGTACAACTCTCCCTCCACTACTACACAGAACATCAACATTAACGCCATCTACTGCCCACAACCACAGCCAGTATTTTTTGTCTGTAAGATTTGTCTGTGTGTGGGATGAAAAATCCTAGTTTCCGGGAGGAAAAAACCCTGCTACCTCCATATGAGATCGGCTAACTCACCTTCAATTGAAAAAGTCCATTTAAAGATTCCTCCCATCATGACGAGGATCGAACTTAGGCCTTTTGACTGAAAGATTATTGAAAGATGATGAAGAAATAGCATCATAACAAATAAAAAAAACATTTTAAGAAAATTAGAAATACAAAAACAGCTGGAGTAGACAAAATACATAAAATTATTAAAATATGAATGAAGAGAAATAACATTTCAAATGGAACTATGAAAAATTCATTTTCTGAAAAACAAATACAAATAATAAATGTAATATAAGATATTGTTATAATGAATCAAAAGAAATTGACATGAACAAAGGACAATGTGATTCATTAGTCTTTTACTGTTCAGTATTTTAATGGATGAAATAATAACAGAAATAAAATATTAGAGATTAAATGAAATAAAAATTGTTAAATTGTTGATGATGATATAATAAATGCAATCTGCTGTGCAGGCAATGCAGTAATGGTAGCAGGTAACTTACAAAGAGAATTATTTAATTTCCATCAAATTTGTCAAAAATATAATATGGCAATATCAATAGAAAAAAACCAAAACACTTGTGATCAGTAGGTGTAATCAGGTGTAAACTAGAAATAAACAGAAAAATACTTGAACAAGTGATGAATTTTAAATACATAGGAATTCAGGTGGAATAACAGATGAAGTAAAACAGCAAGTGTTTAAAGCAAATGATATTTTTGAATGTGTTTTAACAGAACAGTATAGAAAAATAAAAATCTATATATTGAAAACAACTGTACATAAAGGTATAAGACCAGTTTTAACTTATGCATGTGAAAGAAGACCTGAAACAGTTAAGATCTAATGGTTAAACACTACTACAACAGAAATGTAAATGCTTAGAAAAATTGTGGGGAAAAACAAAATTTGATATGATCAGAAAAAGAAATACATAAAAAGTGTGCCTTGCAAACAGAGAAAAGGAATGGCAAAAGCATGCAACAGAATGCAAAAAGAAAGAATAATTAAATTAATAGAAAAATAGAAACCAAGTATTAGAGGATAAGTTTGAAGACCACAAAAATGATGGAAAGTATGGATTGCAATAAACATTGTTGCAGCAGTTTTAAGACCTAAGGCAGAAGATGAAGTAGTAAAAATATCCAGAAATTGTTAGTGCCCAGTAAAGTATCTATGAAATGCAATATAATCAAGCAAAATATACTACAGAAACCTTAACCCACACTGGATACAATTATAATATAGATTTTACATTTGTATAGTATTCTCCATATTCCTCACACTCCCTTGACCCACAGTAAAATTACAGATTTTAATTGTTTAAGAGAGAGAAATTCTGTATATCTAATATATAGGAATAGTATCTATATGAAATTCTGTATATTTATAAGAATAGTATCTTGAACATGCATCTCTCTTACACACAGCTCTCATAATCGTTTAAGAGAGAGAGATTCTGTATATCTAATATATATAAGAATAGTATCTTGAACTTACACGTGTGTGTAAATTCAAGATGCAGTCAAAAAGAATGTGACCATACTAAAAGAAGTTAGCTACTCCTACCAATACAGTTATATTCATGCCAGTGGAAATGTGAAAAATATGAGAATTAATTCTGATATACATATTTAATCTTAATTTAGAATTGGAAGTGTTATATTTAGTACCTGTGTAAGTAATCTTATGTCACACTTCAGTAACATGTATGTCTGTTTTGCTTCTTGTTTATCAATATTATTATTATTATTACGGGTGTCTCCATGGAGTCAGTAGACTCATCGTGGGAGACCCAAACTAGCAAAACAATATCTGTCATACCTCTTCTTGAATTCATTTACAGACGAAGAGCTCACAACTAAGTCAGGCAACGAATTCCACTTATTCACCACCCTCCAGGCAAAAAACCTTGTTCTGACACCTTTGTTAACCACACTCTTCTTTAATTTCCAGGGATGACTTCTTGTTCTTCCATCAATATCACACAGCTGAAACATTTCCCCTGCATCAATCCTATAAAAACCTTTCAGTAATTTAAATGTTTCTATCATATCCCCTCTTCTTCGCCTATCAACCAATCTCTGCAATCCACAAGCTCTCAATCTTGTTGAGAGCTTGTGGATTGCAAAATACAGAGGATCTTATACCTTATCCTGTGATCTCTGGAATAATAGTCTAAGCAGAGTATCTGAGACTTTTGGGACTTTTTTTTTTCTTCAGAAGCTTGTGGATAATGCTTCCATGTAAAGTTAGACCATCATCCTGTACCAAAAAAAAAAGCAGTTATCATGTGATCAACAGAACTATAGATAATGTTGCAAGGGGACATACTCGTTTATTATTGATTATGCTCTTTGGTTGGAAAGACCTAGGTTCGAATCCTGTTTAAGACATGAACTCTAGTTTACCATCAGGCAAACTGGCCAGAAAAACACAATTAACAAAAATAACACAGGGCTCATAGTCTAAGTTGCTTTGGCTGTAATTCCAAACAATTATAGAGAGACAAAACCAATGGAAACTATTTTTCAGAGACTCCATTATAGCATCCTGTTTAATGAATGTTGAAAAATGATCACAGAAATTCTAAAGAGCTAAATTGTAAAATGTCTTTGTACCGCCAGTGGACTGGCTTTACTGTTTTTTTTTTTTTTTCTCTGAATATGCTATACCATTAGAGAAAAATATAGCAAGACCTATCTAGAAGAAACCAAATGATCACTAGGAATCAGATAATGTCAGTGATATGATATATAAAAGAATTATAAAATTAAGAATGGCTTACCATATCACCAGATTTCATTCTGATTTACATATGGTAGCAGATAAGGACACTCGGCTTTGTAGTATATTACAGGCATAAGATCAGAGGAGCTGTGTTCTGGGAAATGACTATCTTAATTTTGGAATGCTTTTATAAAACTGCAACAGTGATTAAATGGATTATGCAAGTGATTTAAAAAAAATGAGTCACAGCATTAAACTAACATATATCACAACTGAGATATGAGCAAAATGATATTCGATAAAGTTTTCAAATGCAAGTTGTAATACAGTAATATTATTATGTGACACCTCTGAGAGTCCAAAGACTCATCGAAGGAGGGCACCTACTCTCCAACTCTCTGCCTCCATCACTGAATCCACCAACTACATTGGTGTAATGAACCTCATCATTACACCAATGGCATCTACTGCTCACCACCACTAGCATTTTCACAATCACAAACATCCATGCCCACACGGGATTTGAACCTGCATCCTTTTGGCTGGAGAGCAGATACACTGACCACTGGTCAACCAGGCTGACAATTGATGTTTATTATCGATGAGCCATTGAAAATTAAATCTTAAAAGACAAATGTATAGAGTATTAAAAAAAAACATTGTTTTTAAGAGGACAACTGTGGAATGCTATAATTGGAAGTTATGATTATTCTTTCCAATATATCCCACATGTTCGATAGACCTGAAATGGACTTAGTGAACCTTCTCTAGACCCTCTGATATATCCTTCTTCCCTTGAAAACCAGGTGACCGAATCTATGCACAGTAGTCCATATGCTGCATAATCAAGGCCATTTACAAGGGAACCATACTCTCTTTGTTTCTGCATGTCAGGGGTTCTCTTCATCATTGCCATAATCTGTTCTGATTGATGTTCTTATAATTTCAGCAGCTTCACCACTGAACTTCAAATCTCTGTCTGCTATGACTCCTGGATCTCTCATCTCTCCTATTTCCTTTAAAATTTCTCTATTAATTGCATACTCTGCATCCCAACCTTGCTTACCAGTTTTCAAGAACTTACACTTTGCAACATTAAACTGACATCTCTGCTCACACAGTCTAATGCGATCCTCCTACAAGGCTGTCTGCTCTCTCCTCACAGTTCTAACTTTGTACCATCAGCAAACAACCCTTGTCTCTTGTTAAACCAGTCTCAATATCATTAACATGCAAGTTAAACAATAATGGGCCCAAAACAGACTCTTGCAGCACACAGCTGACCTTCCTCTTTTGGGATATCACTCTCCAATATAAAACCTTCTGATACCTGTCTGACAGCCAGATACCTATCCATCTTGCTAATCTCTTATGCAATCCTATCCTATAAAGTGCCTTTGAAAAATCTAAGTATACTACTATATATGCATTTCCCTTATCCAGCAAATTCATCACCTTGTATTAGCACATAAGCAGATTGTAAAACATGACCTTCTCCTAACAAATCCATCCTGAACATCATAGAATACTGCTATTATCAACTCAGTTCTGATTTCTAATTCTTATGAACTTCTGGCACACCTTGGTTAGAGGCGAGTATCTCGGTCTCGTATTTAATGTAAAGCTAAGCAGACATTATTGCCAAAGCAGGCTGTATCGCATCGCACAAATGCGACAGCGCACACTACAGTCGTGCCGAGCTGCATCGTATTGACCTTACTTATGACTGTATGTTTCTTAGAATAGATACCTCCATATTTCACTCGCATTCAGAGTTGTCGACAACCGCAGGCGGCTGAGTCAAGGCCAGCACACGCTGGCCTTAATAGTACAATCCACACGCAAAGTGAGGAGCACCTGATTTTCAAACATGTTTGAACTTGTCACAGCATTTAAAACCATTCCAGGCTCATATTAATTTTGATAATTTTTCATGGAACACTGGTGTTCTGCAGAACGTAGTTTTTGGAAACCCTACCTTAGAGCATGCCTTCCAAACACGCAGTGATATATTGTCAAGTCTTAGTAACATCTGTTTACTTAATTCCTCATACATCATCTCACTTACCATCAATCTCTCCTCTGCCACCATGCTCTCTATACTCCAGTTTCACATGATGTCACCTTCACAAGATGAAATATCCTGATAAACTGCTCATTGAATATTTCAACTATGCCCTGTACATTAGTTACCACTCTACCATCATCATTTAAGTGACATCTTTCCATAGTCATTATTTTTTCTACTTGCTACATATTGAAAGAATTCATTAAGATTTTTCTGGGCCTGATTCGTTAATTTCTGCTCATACTGCACTTTTGTATCTTTGAGTCACTTTCCGGGCCTTCTCTTCATACTCTTCATGCAACTGAATAATTATCAGTTGCATGAAGAGTATGAAGAGCAGGCCAGGAAAGTGACTTCATGCAACTGAATAATTATCAACATTTGTCTTGTGTTTTGTCTACAGAGTGCCTTTTTCCAGATTTCATGCTTAATTCTTCAATTTCCATGTTCAACTTTTTATTATTATTATTATGGGCGACTCCAAGGGGTCCTTAGACTCATCGAGGAAGGCCCTAAACATCATGTCCATCACAACTATTCGACATTCACACAGTATCTATCATACTTTGCCTTGAACTCATTCACTGTCATAGCACCCACAACAGACTCTGGCAGCTTATTCCACTCATTCACCACTCTAAAAGTAAAAAACCTAGCTCTAACACCCTTACTAACCACACTCTTGCCCAGCTTCCATGGATGTCCCCTAGTCCTCCCACCACCAGTCCTGTTCTCAAAAATATCCTCTGAATTAATCCTATAGAAACCCTTCAGTGATTTGAATGTCTCAATCATATCTCCCCTTTTCCACCTATCAACCAATTTTTGCAACCTACAAATCTTCAACCTGTTCTCATAAGGTTCATTCCACAGACCTGCTATCATCTTGGTCACTCGCCTCTGGATCCTCTCAACCTCCTACCCCATCAAAAAGAAACCTAGGTGACCAAATCTGGGCACAGTAGTCGAGATGGGGTCTTATCAAGGCTCGATACAGAGGAACAATAACTTGCTTGTCTCTGCTCGTCCAAGTATTCTTCAGCATCCAAGTGATTTGATGAGCTGATTTAGCCACTTTTGCAATATGCCCCCCCCTAAACTTCAACTCCCTATCCACCAACACTCCCAAGTCGAGGAAGGCCCTAAACATCATGGCCATCACAACTATTCGGCATTCACACAGTATCTATCATACTTTGCCTTGAACTCATTCACTGTCATAGCACCCACAACAGACTCTGGCAGCTTATTCCACTCATTCACCACTCTAAAAGTAAAAAACCTAGCTCTAACACCCTTACTAACCACACTCTTGCCCAGCTTCCATGGATGTCCCCTAGTCCTCCCACCACCAGTCCTGTTCTCAAAAATATCCTCTGAATTAATCCTATAGAAACCCTTCAGTGATTTGAATGTCTCAATCATATCTCCCCTTTTCCACCTATCAACCAATTTTTGCAACCTACAAATCTTCAACCTGTTCTCATAAGGTTCATTCCACAGACCTGCTATCATCTTGGTCACTCGCCTCTGGATCCTCTCAACCTCCTCCCCCATCAAAAAGAAACCTAGGTGACCAAATCTGGGCACAGTAGTCGAGATGGGGTCTTATCAAGGCTCGATACAGAGGAACAATAACTTGCTTGTCTCTCTCGTCCAAGTATTCTTCAGCATCCAAGTGATTTGATGAGCTGATTTAGCCACTTTTGCAATGTGCCCCCCCTAAACTTCAACTCCCTATCCACCAACACTCCCAAGTCCCTGGCCTCATCAATCTCCTGGAGTGCAGTTCCACCAATGTGATATACTGCTGCTAATCTTTTCACCCCAAAATGCATAACCTTACATTTTGCCACATTAAATTGACATCCATTCTCCTTAATCCAGACCTCTAATCTATCCAAATCATCCTGCAAAATTTTGACATCTTCTGCATTCACTATTGCCCTACCCAACTTTGCATCATCAGCGAACAAATGAACCGTTCCTCTCAGATCCTTCCCTATATCGTTAACGAACAAATTAAACAGCAGTGGTCCAAGAACAGAACCCTGCGTCACACCACTAGTCACAGGCCATCTTTTGGACTCTACTCCTGGGTAAACTATTCTCTGATATCTCTCCATCAACCACCCTCCTATCCATCTCACCAACCCTATATCCATTCCCATATGTTGCAGTTTACGGATTAGAATTTCATGTGGTATCCTGTCAAAGGGCTTAGCCAGGTCCAGCAGTATCACTGTAAACCCATTACTATTATCCAGTTCAGCCTTCACTGTGTTATTAAACCTGAGCAAGTTACTGAGGCATGATCTACCCTTCACAAAACCATGCTGTCCCTCCGTACAGTATCTCATTTTCATCAATTTATTCCTGTATTTTTTCCTTGACTACTTTCTCCAAGAACTTGACAACGACTCCTGATATGCTGATTGGTCGGTAATTTGCAACAGTAGTCTTGGATCCTCCTTTATGCAGTGGAACTATTTTCCCCTCTTTCCACCCCTTCGGGACTAAACCAGACCCGAGATTCAGATTAAACAATATGGTCAAGAGCACTGACAATTCTTTAGCTGCTTCACGTAAGACCCGTGCTGGTATACCATCCAATCCCACAGATGTATTCACATTAATGTTCTGTAATAGACTATTCACCTCCACTTCATTCACCACAATTCCCATATAAACTAATGGTGCCCTCATTCCTTCAATGTCACCACCTGAATAATATACTCTTGCAAAGTGCTCACTCAGTAATTCCACTATATCGACTGATTCAGTGACCTCCCTACCATCGGCATTCCTTAAAATCATTCTGCCGTGTACAGTTTTTCTTTCACTTGCAGCATATTGAAAGAACTGTTTGGGATTCTCTTTAGCTTGCATGGCTAATTTCCTTTCATAATCTGCTTTTGCTTTTCTTACCACACTCGTTACCCTTCTGGCCTGTGCTTTATACCGTTCGTGTGCCTGCAGGTCACCTTTCTCCTTAAATTCCCTCCACAGTTGTTTCTTTTTTTGCAACTCAAGCTTAATGGTGTTATTCATCCATTTAACCCCTACTTGATTTATTATTTGGACTCTAGCTATACAGTCAGCTATAACCGCCTGCAAATGCTCCTTGACCACTTCCATGCATTATCAACATCCAGCCCTTGCAGTTTTACATGCCATGGCACTGAACCAAGCAATCTCCTAAGCTTGTCATACTTGGCAGCACGGTAATTCCACATGTAACCTGTTTTAATCGAAAATTTCACACAATTAGCCACCTCCTTATGAGCACTCTCACCAATAGGTGGCAACATGGTCATATTCATTACAGTCAAATTCTCAGATGCTAGTCAAGCACTCTCGAACCTCTAGTATTTTCCATTACATGCTATCTCAGATAGTTATCCCTTAATAACTGAATGAAATCCAGTTCCTTCTTCACATGTGTCCTGTCCTCCTTCCAATCAATGTTACCATAGTTGAAATCCCCCATAATAATTACCCTCCTTCCACTCATTTCATCAATTTGTTTATGCATACTATCTCCACCATCTATTCCATCACCTGGTCTTTAGCAGCACCCAACTGTATATTTTGTTCTGTTAGTCTCAATCTTATGCCAAATAGCCTCAAATGAGCTCTTTTCACTATCCTGTAATACAACTTCTATTCTCCTTGGCTGCAGTTCATCAGCTATCATCAATAACACTCTTCCCCCCATTTTATTCTCTCTGTCCCTCTTGAACACACTATACCCTACACATTCTATCCCACTAACTATATCATCTTCTGTCAGCCATGTTTCACTAATGCCAATAACCTGTGGCCAGGAAGAGCTGACCAAGGCCAAAAATTCTTCCTTCTTGTTCTTAATACTCCTGGCATTAGTATACATGAAGTGCAGAGGTCCATTTGTTCCATCCCTATCTTGATGCCTTATACTAACTATCCCATTCTGATTTCTTGTCCTTCGTACTGGCTCGGGCACATTATATACATTCTTACACTCAACTGCCTCACTGATGTCTGCATATCCACTTCCCCCCACCCTCCTCAATTGTTCTAGTTTCCCTGATTTTGCACATCCACTTTCACTTCATTCAGCAACACTTTTTCCAGTCTTCGCACACCAAATCCATTCAAATGCAAGCCATCCATCTTGTACAAATCCTTTTGTCCACAAACTCCACACCACACCGTCTGCATAACATGCGCATAAAGTCATTTGCGATTATGGCCCTCCTCCTAAACTCTTCTGTCATACTGCAGCAACAGACTCACTATCCTAACTCTCATCTCTCACACTACTTTCATCTCCATTCACAATCACTTTGTAATGAGAACAAGATTTTTCTTATGAAGAGTGGTCTGTTAGTGAGATTGTTTACTATAATTGAATGCACAGAAAATGAATTAAGAGCTAGATATTCATACTGTGATACAGGCTTCTGTCTAATGTCATAGGTTGCATTTATATATATATATGCATATAAACACACACATCTTTATTGAGTAAAATTAATGTGTTGTTCCCATTTGGATGCATTGAGGAAGACTTTGTGCTAACTTCTGGCAGACAGTTTGGTGCCTCACTCCTTTAAATCATAACTCATTATCATATTATTTAAGTTTATGTTATTACTGATCTCATGTCAAGTTTTCCTCTAAATTAGTCTATTACTTGTTAGTATTCCACTATTGTCAAATCTTATATTTCTGTTTTCTAGAACACCTCTGACTGTGTCATTCTACCTAGATCTTGATGTTTCCTCATGGTATTTTTCTTGCCATCTTGGCATCAAACATGTTCTGCTAACCTTTCCTTTCCCATTCTGTTTAAGGCACTATATCACCCATATATTAGCTCTGTTCAGCATTAATGCTAACAATGTCAAGTTCCTTTCTAATATATTCATTTTTAATGTGATTCTGCCATTGATGCCATCTATTCACTCCCTTAATTTTCTTCAGAATTGTCTCCAGTTTCTTGATCACATTTTCTTGATTTACAGTTTAATTTACTTGTTTAATTTATCCCCTATTCCACATAAATTTATTCAGCTGGTTCCACACCTTACCAACTTTGCTTATTTTCTTTTCTGCTTCCATATTTAATTTATCCATTCACTTCCTTACTCTCATGACTTTTGTACAGTTTCCAGGGATGATCTCTTGATCTTCCAGCATCCATTATCCGATGCAATAATTCCCTTGTATCTAGACTCCTCTCACCAACTTATATGGTGCAATCACATCACCTCTTTATCTTTCCTCATACTCAACATTCCAAAGTCCTTAAACAGTCTTAGTTATTTGCATCTGCATGCTCTACAATGTCCCTTATTGCTTATATAGCCAGGTGACTAGATCTCTGCAGAGAAATCCAAATGAGATTTTATTAGTACAGTGGAACCATCACGTCCTTATTCTACTTGTGAGTTTTTCACATTATAGCAGCTTTCTGGGTAACCCATTTTCCAAAATTATTTTCAAATTCTTGCATTCCATAATATTTTATACATTTTTCTGGGTATACAAACTAATCTTAAGTTAAAAATTTTTGCATAATCTGAATGAACAACAACACTGAAATAACTTTTATTTCCAATACTGGTTCATTCATCCAAAATAAAACTATTTTGATCAGATCCTATTAATTCTTAATTTTTGATATTTGCTTTCATTTTTATGTTCATAGAAGTTAAAAATTAACTTGAAAATATCTTACTGGTTCTTTGGTAACACATAACTCTATTTTGAAATTGATTTGTGTATAAAAGAACTATTTTGTAATTGTTCAAATTGAGATTGCATCTTCAGCTACCAATCTAGATACAATCTCACTTAACTTTCCTGTTTTACCAAAACTTAAAATTAACTGTTGCAAGTTTTTTCACTTGGTTATATTATAAATTAAAGATGCCAAGAAATTATATTCTTGGTATCCTTTCTTCTCCAAGTGTAAGCAAACAATGTTTGCATATGAAATATCTTCATGACTGAGCTACTTGTGTGTGTGTGTGTTATTATTCAGGCCTCCATGGAGTCAAAAGACTCATCGTGGGAGGTCCTTCCTAAGAAACACAAAGTGTATCAAGACTCATCGAGGGGAGGTCCCCCCTAAGAAACACAGTCTATTATACTACTCCTTAAACTCATTGACCGTTTTTGCTCTCACCACTCCATCAGATGCATTCCATGGTTCAACTACCCTCCATGCAAAGAAACCACTCCTCACCCTCTTGCTCACAGATTTCTTTCGTAACTTCCAGGCATGGCCTCTTGTCATCACTCCTTCCCACTGTTCAACCAAGCGAAAGAATTCCCCAGTGTCAATCCTGTAACCACATCTCAACAGTTTAAAAGTCTCAATCATATCACCTCTCCTTCTTCTATCCACCAAACTCTGCAGTCCACATTCCCTCAGCCGATCCGCATAACTATCATTGTACAGTCCTGAAACCATCTTTGTTATCTGCCTTTGTACCCTTTCCACAATTAATTTATCCCCCTTCAAATCCTGGGGACTAAATCTGAGAACAATAGTCTAAGTGTGGTCTGATCAGGGTCTTATATAACGGAATGATAACTGTTTTATCTCTGCAGGTCAGCGTCCTTCTCATTATTGCAGCAATCCTCTGTGTTACCTTCACCATCTTTGCAATATGTCCCCTAAATTTCAGGTTTCTATCAATTATCAACCCCAGATCTCTTGTCTCCCCTACTTCCTCCAGTATAACTCCTCCCATAGAGTATGCAGTGTCCCATCGATGTTTCACAAACCTCAAGACCTTTAATTTTGCTGCATTAAACCGATACCCCCATTCATTTGCTCATCTATCTAGCTTATTCAAATCCTCTTGCAGGGCTGTCGCATCTGCACTATTACTAATAATCCTTTCCAGCTTCGCATCATCTCCGCAAACAACTGAATATCCCTTTGCAATCCACTGACAATGTCATTGATATAAAGGTTAAACGATATATATATATATATATATATATATATATATTTATTTTATGTTGTGCTCATATACGAGAGGTTGGCTGATCAACCTATAGTACTTTAGTACCGTGTATATGGGTAGTGGGTTGGGAAAGGAGAAACTTGTTGACATTCGATTTAAAAGCCTGTATATTGTATTCCTTGGGAAATACATCGGGGGGGGGGGGGGTGGAGACTGTTCCACAGTACAGGAGTAGCAGGGATGAAGGAGGAGGAAAAAGAAATTTGTTCTGTGGGTTTCAAGGTGTACTGTGAAAGGATGTTTGGTGGCAGCTGTATGTGTTCCAGTGGTGGACTTAATACAGAGTGGGGGAATTATTGATGCCATTTCAGATGAACATTTTCCATGGAAATATATATAGAATATACAAATTGCAGAGGCTAAATGTCTATGTGAAAGTGAGGGGAGTGAGTTGGTAAGAGATGGGTCATTTATCATTCTAATTGCTCTCCTCTGTATTGAGCTTTTAGGAGCTCCACTCCAAATGTGAGAACAGTATTTGATAGCTGGGTGGATTTGTGATTTGTATAAGATTAACAGCTGTTTAGAGGTGAAGAAACGTCTTGAGCAAAGAGAAATCCTAGTTTTTTGGAAGCTGAGGATGCAATGGTTGTGATGTGTTTATGTCAGGAGAGGCTTGATGTCAAGGTAATTCTGAGAAGAGAAATCTCATCTTGTCTGGGAATTTGAGTTTATCAAAAATAATACAGGGGGAAAATGGTTCTTTTTTTTGTGGGAAATAAGACAGAACTGGGTTTTACTAGCATTGAAGAAGTTATCTGAGCCTCATTGGCTTGGAGGTCAGAATTAAGGGAAGTTGTGGTTGATGTTCTGTGGGTTGAAGTGAGTTGTGCAGGGTAAGGTTTATTAAATGAGAGGGAGGAGTGCAATGTGCTGTCATCTGCAAAACTGTGTATTGGGTTGGAGGTCAACTGAAGTAGGTCATTGATATGCAGAAGGAAGAGAGAACTGAACCTTCTGGGACCCCAGCATTAGTTGGATGGTGAGACGATAGGGAACTGTCTACCATCACATAGTATACATCCAGACAGAAAGCTTGCAATCCATCTGCAGAAGTCCTGAGACAGTCCAAATGATGGAGGTTTGCTTAGTAAGCCTTTATACCAGACCCAGTCAAAGGCTTTAGAGATATCAAGTGCAACCACTTGGGATTCGTCAAATTTCTTCATGGCATTCGTCTAGAGATAGGCGATATATGAGAGCAGATCACCTGTTGATTGGCATCGACGGAATCCATACCGGTGGTCGCTTGATAGCTGGGTACCTTCAAGGTAGAGTAGGAGTTGAGAATTAGACAGGACTGAGGTGAGTGAGATAGGGCAGTAGTTAGATGGGCGATTTGTCACCCTTTTTAGGAAGGGTTGAATATATGCCAATTTTTAGGCTTTGGGATATATACCAGTGAAGTAAGAGAGAGTATGTACAGACAGCATAGAATAGGAGTCAGTTCTGCTGCACAGATGTTCAGGACATTTGGAAGAATATCATCATGGCCAGGAGCCTTTATTGTGTCTAATTTAGACAACAGGTTTATGATCTATTTCTGACCAAAAGATACAGGGGGCATTGTATGTTGGGCAGTTGGAATGACTGGGGGCATTTGCCATTGTCAGTTATGCATGCATTGGAGGCAAAGTGTGAAGCCAGGTTAGCTTTTTCTGTTGGTGATGTTGCAATTGAACCATCTGGGTATGATGGGGGTGGGAGTAGTGTACGGCAAAAGTTGCGACCAATTGCTTTGGCAAGAGACCAAGAGGCATGACTGCCTTTTGGACAGCCTGCAAGTTTCCTGCTTTTTTGCCTATTCAAATTCTGTTTTGGAAGCATTGATAATTAATTTTTTTGCATCTGTTTTGGGCCTCAGTATAGGCATTGAAAGGGGATGTGGGTGCTTGATTTGAGCCAGTTGTGGTATGCCTGATCTTCCATTTGTATAGCCTTTGCACATCTTTTGGAGAACTAGGGTTTAGATAGGGGACGGCAGTTCAGAGAAGTGTGGGGAATGTATGTTTTCATGCAAGGGAGGATTACTTTGGTTAGACTATAAATTATATATTTAGTTTAATCCTTTATCCAACTGTAAGCAAACAAAATTTGCTCCTGAAGTATCTTCAGGACTGGGGCAACTCGTAGCAAAGGTGTTAGTGTCCCAGTCCTGAAGATACACTGCAGATAGTAGTGGACACTATTAAGGTTGGAGTTGAGACCCATGGATGTTGGCTAAGTGGATATGCAAGTGTCTGTGAATCATGGGTCGTGTACATTTCCTATGCATACTGGTCTCCTTGGTGACTACTAATGGCATAATAGAGGCTAATGACTTCACATCAATTGCCTTAGTATCCCATAATGCCAAACATTATACACATCTGAAAGGGTGTTTGTGTGCTTTGCATTAAGGGATTCTAAGGCAAATGAAGTCAGGTCATTAGCCTCTCTATACATGTAGCCCAGTTGTGAGGACACTTCACTTGCAAACATTGTTTGCTTGCACTTTGAGAAAGGATTAAACCAAGAATATAATTTCTTGGCATTTTTAATTTAAAATTAACTGTGACTAGCCTTAATTCTTTTTGAGCTGTTTAAAGGTTCTATATTTCCCTCAGCACTTTTTAAAATGTGATTCTTGCATACATTCTAAATTCCTCATCAGCCCACTAGTGTTTGATTCACTTCCATGAAATTTTCTTTGGACAGTTGTGCTAAGTTGCTTCCTCATTTTTACATGAAAGTGAATCGAACACTAGTGGGGTGATGTGGATCCAAACTTCAGATCGATTTATTTTCATTTTGAAACTAAAGTAAACATATGTAGTAAAAATAATATAGTAAACATAAGTAAAGTTATGAGATATGATTCAAGTTTAAAAGTGCAAATGAAAAATAACTTCAGCAACAGCATGAAAGTCTGTTGGCTTCTGGTAGTGATCTTTTGTTTTTGTTTAGCTAACAAACCATCTGATAAGAAGGATAATTTTCTGAATAATTTATGTCTATTTATGTGTGGAATAAAAATGTCTATTTATGTGTGGCCATTTCATTGCACTTGATTCATAGTCATATAATGATAGTATTATATTTAAACGAAACATAGATGTATAAAATAATGAATAACATTGTATTCATTGCAGTCGATAAATAATTTTATTCATAATAAAATTATAATAAATTTGATGCTTTTTTTTTCTCTCATATTTGTAAATTTATGAAATGTCTCGAGTCTCAGGCTGCTTTTCCTTGGACTGTTGAGACAAGAAAGATTTGAAACTTTTCTGGGAATTTCGATCATCAATTTCCTGATATGTACCCTGAAGGCATTATATTATTACTAATCTCCTATTAACAATTTTCC
This sequence comes from Typopeltis vanoorti, assembly GCF_054136105.1. NCBI lineage: Eukaryota > Metazoa > Arthropoda > Arachnida > Uropygi > Thelyphonidae > Typopeltis > Typopeltis vanoorti. The sequence goes on from NC_143551.1 coordinate 67,562,122, forward strand.
TCCAAATTAGTGTATTATGTGTCAGCACTCCAGTATTGTTGCACGTGAAATTTCCATATTCTCAGGCAGTATGGGCTGAATCAATCTACCTAGATCTTGGTCTTCCTCTGAGTCTTTTTCCTGCCATCATAACAACAAACATGTTTTGCTAACCTTTCCTCCCATCCTGTTTAAGTGATCATACTACTTTAGATTAACCTGCTCACACATTCTTGAATGCCAACAATGTCAAGTTTCTTAATAATATTTTCATTTTTATATAATTCTGTCATTGATGCCATCTGTTCACTTTTGTAATTTTCTCAGAACTCTCATATCTGTGGTCTCTAATCTTTGATCTTTATTTTTAACCCAGCTCTCAGATCCTTCCAAAACCAAAACACTAGACAAAACATTATTTTTGTCTAGTGTTTTGGAAAACCTTTTTTTTTTTTTTTATTACACATAAATTTGTTTAACTGGCTCCCCACCATTGTCTGTTTCCATATATAATTTGCCATATTCTCTAAAAACTGTGCCTTCATAGCTGAAATGTTTTAAATGTTCTATGGGTTTTCTGTTGGAAATACAACTGAAGTTTTCTACGTTATTGCTTATTTTCAGTTTTGTAATTTTTATTACTGATTTTCATGCCAGATTTGTTACCCCTGTTATTCAGTTTAGAGAATCCAGGAGACTTGCAATGGATATCTTTAGAAGTACATCATCTGCATAAAGCAGAGAGCTAAGTTTGATATATGCCACTTTGTTTAATGCGACTTTGTTTCATAATGCAATCCATTTAGATGATGAATATGAGTGGAGATGGTGTACACCCTTGTCTTACTCCTAATTTTACATCAAATGATCTTCTTGTCTTGCCCTGTATTCCATTTACCCCACGTAATTGCAGTGTTTCAAAAAGGGGGGACGCATAAGTGATGACCAGCCGAATCACCATCTTGTAAATTGTTAATTTTGTTTGTGTATCCAATTTGCTTTGTCTGTTGATTACAGGGTAGAGTTGGGCTATGACCTTGGATGTCTTTGAGATGTGGATTTTCTTCCTTGTAAACAGTATGGCTGAACTCTTCTGTGGGTTAACTTGGATCCTCCAGTCTGCCAGCCATCTCTCTAATATATGTATACTGGTTTGCAATCTTCTAGTTGCCAGTTTTGGGCTCAGAGATCTTGCCATTAATGCAGTATTATCTGCATATAATGCAGTGAATATTGTTCTTGGGTTCAGAGGGATATCTGCTACATAGATTGAGAACAGGAGAGGGACCAGAAGAGAGCCCTGGGGTACTCCTGCGAAGACCCTGGACAAAATCGATTCTCTGGCCCTGACCTGCATATATCTGTCTTTCAGGTATGAGTGGAGTATTCTTATCAACTTGTTTGGAAAGTTGAACTTTATGAGTTTGTAGAGAAGGCCTTGATGCCACACTTTGTCAAATGCCTTCTCTGCATCGATGAAGATGGCAGCAGTACTGATTTTCCAATTGAAACCTTTCGTAATGATTTCTACTAGCCTGTGGATTTGTTGAGCTGTACTATGGGCCTTGCGGAAGCCAAACTGCTCGTCAGGCAAAACTCCTAACCTATCCGTTTCTGCTTGGAGTCTTGTGAGGATAACTTTCTCTGTTACCTTTCCAAGGCTGGACAACAGGCTGATTGGTCTATAGCTCTCCGGAAGGTGAGGGTTTTTTCCTGGCTTCCTCAGTGGCACGATGGTGGCTGTTTTCCACGCAGTGGGAAAAGGCTGGAATCTGAAAATTGCATTGGTAATATTGACGAGATGAACTATGGCCTTTCTTGGGAGTAGTTTTATTATTCGGTTAGTTATGCCATCAGGTCCTGGAGCCTTTTTATTATTTAGGTGTGTGACGATATTTATTACTTCAACCGGAGTAGTCGGAGCAATGTGTTCAGAATTAACAGTGTGCTGCCATAAAGTTGATCTAACATGCCGTTGAATTTTGTACATAAGGTTTGCTTTGTACATTAAGGTTTGCTTAAGATGGATTGCATTGAGATTCAAGGTTATCTATCAGTACTTCAGCTTTCTCTTCATCTTTGTGAACTGCCCCTTTCTTTGTTTGTATAGGTATGAGTTGCTTTTTGGTGTGGATGGCTCTTAGGAATTTCCAGATGGAGTGATCTTCAATCTCGAAGTTAGCCAATTCGGATTCCCATTGGTGGTTTCTGTGTTTTTGGAGAGCTTCCCGGACCTGTCTGTTTAGGTTGTTCAATACTGTTTTGTCTTGTGGGGACTCTGGTATTGTGGTATCTCTTTCTGGCTCTATTTTTTGCTCTTATTAGCTCCATGATTTCTTCTGGGATACGATTGGTTGGGTGGAAGGCAGTGGATTGTCTGACTGATTCTATTGCTTTCTGAATTTGTATGGTTAAATTATTTGCTGTGTCAATCTCTTCCATTTAACTGATATTGGGCACTGGACCAATATAATCTGGAAGAACCTTGGCTAACCTATCCCAAGGTATGAATGTGTGTGTGTGTGTGTGGAGGAGAGAATTGATCTGATGAACCTAGATTAAGCACTATGGGACTGTGGTCAGAAGATAATTCGTTAACTGTTTCCAATTTATATTGGTATCTTATATTTTTGAAAATGACGATGCCTAGCACATCTGAGCTACCTGATGGGCTGAAGTGAGTGGGCTCGGTGGGACCTGTCACCACTGTAGAGTTCAGTATTGCATAGTTGAATAGTGTGTAGCCTTTAGAGTTAATTGAAGAGCTGTGCCATGCTGTGTGTTTTGAATTGAGGTCTCCTGCTATTATTATGGAATCATTTTGTCCAAGTATGGAGTCCAGATCAGTTGTTAACAGAGGGATGCTTGGGGGATATATAAGCAGCATAAATCTCGAGACTGCCGGCATTGCTGGTATGTACCTCCACCCCGGTCACCTCGAGGTTTACGATTTGAGGGCTGGCTATTGTATTATGATTCAGGTAATTCTTAATATATATGGCAGTGTCTCTCCCTCTCACACCAGTTCTGTCATTTCTGTACATAGTGTATCCACGGATTTTAGTGTTATTGGCTGATCTTAGGTGTGTTTCACCATATCAGCACTGAGACAAATCGCAAATTCTTGGAGTTCCAAGACCTTGTTCATTAATCCATTCGCATTCCATGCCACTATCATGAGCGACTTGGGTTTAAATTTTTTACTCGTGGCAGATGGCTGTTATAATGGTTTGAGTGCCTTGGAGGAATCGCTTTCTGGAAGATGGTGAAGGGCTTGTCTTGCTGAATTCCTGCAGCATAGTGGCAAGTGAGGCAGTTAGAACTGATGTTAGGTTGGAACCCTCTGGCTCGAGAGATGTGGAGAACTTAGTGCTTGCAGCCTCAACATATGTTTTGATCGTGGTTGTGGGTCATGTTCCTTCCTGTGTGGTTGAAGGTGAGGCGTTTCGAACTGGGGGATGGCCCAATAGGTTGCTTATAGTGTTATTACCAGGAGGAGCAAGATTGGCTTTTGCTGACCCTCAATTTTTTGTCCCTTGTAGGCGGCGGGGCGAGGTCCTCTGCAGTTTGCACAGCAGGCAGGAGTAGTGCATGGCTTGGAGCAGTGCTTGTCTGGTGTCCCTCGCCGCACTTCAAGCACCTATAGGCTGCCTTACATAATTTTTGGGCGTGCCCGAACCTTTGGCACCTATGACACTGTCCAGCTGATGCCCTCTTTCTAAGTGGTTCATTTGTTATTTCGAGTCCGCATACTACAGTTGTAGTATGCGGACTCAAAACATCATGTTAGATCGTAGATTTGTTTCTGTGCGTTGCTTATTTCGACCAGCACCAAAGGCATTGGTCTTTTATCTGCTCTGAGCATCCTGCTCACTTTTACTGTGGACAGGCCCTGTCTAGAGAGATCAGTGCTCACATCTTCAGGAGTGATACCTTCAATTATCCCACGTAGAACCACCTTCGAGTTCTTTTTTTTGCTGGGTAAAGTGAAGGTGTGGTATGGGACATTAGCATTGTCCATAAATCAGGTCATCTCTCTGTAATCCATGACAGTAGTGGGTTGTATTTTTACTCTCTCATCCGAGTTTTTGGCCCATGAGAACGAGATGTTTTGTTCTCTGAGGGCTGACAAGACAGGAATCCATTTTTCCTTATCCCTTAAGATGACTGGTGGTATCTTTTCTTTAGGAGCATTGAGTGCTTCCATCCCTGCTATTTTGGATTCTTCAACGTTGGTGGAAATTTTCCTCTTCTTTTTGATCATTTGGAATTCCATATATTTGCTTCCAAGGTCTGATAACTGCTATCTTGGGATGTAGCATCTTCCATACTTGGGGAGTGTGCAAAATCTGATTGCATCAGAGTAATGGGATCTTCACTTATGTCATCCATATTACCTCTGTGACTGCTGAAGGGGGGGGGGGGGATGGGTCAAAGAGCTTGACTTTTCCCAGCCAATTATCACTCAGTAGCTTTCCTAGTCTGAGGAATTCATTGTATACTTCCTCGAATTTGGCCTCATTCAGAAGTTTTGCCATGACAACAATAATTTAGAAATGTGTAAAGACACAGATGGAGAAAGAGTAGAGATTGCTCAGGTGTCCCAAGCAGGTTACAGGTAATCCTGTGGACTTTTGAGGGTCCACTAGCAAGTCCTGTAGACACTCTCAGGTGTCTACTAGCAATAAAATACAACTAGCTGTCCTACAGTAGGGAAAAGGAGTGTCACGAATTCACTTGGCCACAGATTGAAATCCTACCTCCCTAAATAAAACCATAAATCCACCACTGGTCCTCATTGCGGGTGGGGCCCGCTGGCCATTAGACCTCTTGCATGTTTCATGAAGAGGGGGAGGCAGTAGAAAACAAACTGTGTCTGTGCCAGTGCAATGCGCATTTCGTAAAAAACCTTGTAAACAAACTAATCAGGCTCAGTCTAAAATAATACGTCCGTTCACATCAAAAGCCAAAAGCAGAATCCGAATTCCTCATGGTGACACTAAGGCAGAAGCTGTGGAGAGGTCATATTTACCATATGAGTTGCCAACCAGTGTACCACCATATTATTAAATTACTCTGGATTTAGAGAAAGATGTTGGAAGTTTATTTTGCACTTGGTTAGACTATAATAAATTAAGTTTAATCCTTTATTCAAGTGTAAGCAAACAAAGTTTGCACCTGAAAATATCTTCATGAATGAGGTATACATGTCCGCAAGGAGATGTGCTTTGCATTATGGGAGATACTGAGACAAAGAGTGATGAGAGCTTGGTCCACCTTTGCTATAAGTTGCCAAGGGATGTACCACCTTACCTCAGTCCTGAACATATTTTCAGGTGCAAACTTTGTTTGCTTATGCTTGGATAAAGGATTAAACTAAATTTATTATAGCACTAACCAAGTGCAAAATAAACTTCCAACATCTTTCTCTAAATCCAGAGTAATTCAATTTATTTATTTATTCATATGGAGTTTTCTCCCCCGTCCCTATTGGGGCGAGTTGAGCCCCCTCATGGGGGGGGTTAAGTATTTATGGCTGTAGATCTGTGTATGTTCACGGGGCCGGTTTGCCTGCTTGTGGGATTAAAAAAAACCCAGATAAACTGGGGGGGGGGGGGTCTGCTGTCCACGCCCAATACCGGCTAACTTGGCTATGACTGAGGAAGATCCTTAAGCTCCTCACGTCGGTGACGGGAATCGAACCCAGGACATTCCTTCCCCAGGCATATGGTTGCGAAGAGCAAAGCCACTAGACTAACCGCGTGGACAGTAATTCAATAATAAGATGGTACACCTGTTGGCAACTCTTATAAGTAAATATGACCTCTCCTATTGCTTCTGCCTTAGTATCTCTACGTTTGGGTCTGCCTCCCACTGACGAGACCTCAATAAAGGTCGAAACCGGTTTGGGTAATGGCCCTTCCCTTAATGCATAGGCAGTATACATGTCCGCAAGATGTGCTTTGCATTATGGGAGATACTGAGACAAGGAGTGATGAGAGCTTGGTCCACCTTTGCTCAGAGTTGCCTGTTGTTGCACCACCTTACCTCACTCCTGAAGATATTTACAGGCGCAAACTTTGTTTGCTTACACTTGGATAAAGGATTAAACTAAATTTATTATAGTCTAACCAAGTGCAAAATAAACTTCCAACATCCTACATTCTGCAGTACATTCAGTTTTCAAATATAATGATAACTAGTATTTCCTTCCAACTTTCTACTCATCATTGTTACGGACATACTATATGTTGAACAATTTCTTAATGTTTCAGATCACCATTTAAAACAATGCAAGAATAAATAAGTGCAGACTGAGTTTACAGCTAACAACATAACAAAAGATTCTTAAAGACCATCAGTCTGTGCAATTTCTTCCATTCAGGTTACTTCATTCAAAGAAGCATAAGGTTTAACAAAGCCATTTAGGCTGCTATGGGAAATCCTGAAAGAAAGTTTATAAAAACTTAAAGAAAGCTAATCTTATTCTTCAAACAATTTTCTCTGTCATCCTGTTATTTTTTATCAGTGTCAGTTTCTAATTCTTATATGGTTATATTACATAGTTTTTATAACTATATTCCTTCAGAAAAAAAATCTGTACAAGATCTTATATTTTGCAAGAGTTAGGTTTCTGAATAACTCATCGACAAGTCTGCATTAAATAAACAAGACTTAATGGGAAAAATTGAGTTTAACAGTTGAAGCCTTTAACTTGGCTTTCATGAAACTAGGCTTCTTTGTGTGAAGTTAGCACAAATTAGCCTACTGTACTGCTCTGTTTATGTTTCTTTTCAGCTTTATTTCACTTTTATTCTTGATATTTGTTTCTCCTGCAGTAGTGAATTAATAAGGCTTGATAGCTCTTCCATTAAATTGATTTTTCCCTTCTTAGGTGTGATGTCCTTTGTGAAACAAAAAAAATTATGTTTAGAATAAAGGTGTCAGATATGTCAATAAGTACTTGAATGAGATAGAAATAACTTGATTCTTTTTACTTTTGTTCATATTATCTTAGATGCCATGTTTGTCAACAGAGTTTACACTTTTGAAGTTATTAAACTCATGTAATTTCTTCTTCCCCACTCCTTAATTGTATATTGTCACTTAATTGATTTTGGAAAAGCTTTTGCTTTTTTCAGATTTTTGTTTGTTTGTGGAAACAGGCTGTGCTATGAGGTGAGGTTGATTTGGCTGGGAGAGGATACATATTGTACATCACTAGCCCATTAGGATTTTTGTTATGAAGTATATTTAAACTCCTAGAAGTGAATTGATATGGATGGAATTGATAGAAGTTTATTTTCCCAGTCTCTTGGACTAATGGCTTGGTAAATAATATATATTTACTACAATAAGGACCAAACCTGGGCCATATTCTGAGAAGAGAATTTTTCAACAGTTGTCTTTCTCCAAGGACATGGAGTAATTAAATTTGGAAATGTTATACTAGTTGCTTCAAGAGCTTAAATTATACTTGACAAGAAATTACATTTTTATTTTTATCCTTACATATATGTTATTTTTACCCATGCATGAGCAAAGATTTGCACATGAAGTACCTTCATAACCAGACTACTTGTATATAGAAAACAATAACTTCACATCAGATTGCTCTGATATCATATAATGCTACATCACACTTCCTTTCAGATGTGTATATTGCCATGCATTATGGCAAAGTTCACTACCTACCCAGACTGATTTCAACCTCTATTGATAAAATTTGTTCAAAAGGTCTTAACAATTCCAGAAAACTAAGCATTTTCAAAGAACAGTCCAGGATGTTAAGTCTGCATAGGTTTCATTAGACAGCACTAAAGCAGCACCACTGCACAGGTAAAAATCTCACCACATCCAATTAATTACTTGACAAGAAATTATATTATTTTTTTATCCTTGACCCAAGTGTGAGCAAACAAAAGTTGCATTTGAAGTATCTTTACTGATGAGACCCTCAGTAAAGGGTGAAACCAATCTGGATGATGATCTTCCCATAATGCTTGTCTGTATGTATGAAAGAAAGTTCAGCATGCCTTCTTTCAGACTTGTATTGCTGGGAAGGGATGTTAGGACAGTCTGATATGAAGTCATATTGCTTGTATATGCAATTAGCCTGATAATGAAGATACTTTACATGCCAATTTATGTGATTGGGTTAAGGATAAAAAACAAAAACATAATTTCTTATCAGGTATAATTTACTTTCTGAGCCAGTGGAAAAAACTTATATCTTTTGAGAGCTCATAATGCTTTTTCTGCTCTGCAATTTTAGATCACATAATAAACTGTGTGTGTACATGGTGTAAAGTTTTTTTTCCCCTTAGGAGTAGCATAAGTTTTGCAAATATCTGCATTCAGTTATATTTAATTGAATGCAGGGAACAGCAAATTATAGATGCTTTTTCACTTTATTTGATCTGAAAAGTGTGTGTGTGCACGAGAGAGAGCTGAAATCAAATGAATAAAATGATTACATGCACATTTATTTAAATATGCAATATATGTATTTATGCTTGAAATGCACATAACTTTCTAAATTACACTTATGTGAATGTTCATATTTCATAAGTAGCAACCATTTTTTCTGATTTAGTTAAATACTTTTGTGGAGAGCTGAAAAGGGGGGGGGGGTAAAAATAGTTAAAGCCTCTTGTTATACACTTATTCTCTAGTAAGACAATATCAACTGTATTAATAACCATTCCAGTACATCAACTTATCTCTCCAGCTTAAAAAAAATGCACTAAAAATAAGAACTAGATCATGCTGGCACTAATAGCATGCTCCAGATGCAGCAGACATCAGATTTGAAGGGATGTTTTACCATCGGGTTAAGTTTTTTAAATCAGTAATTGAATTTTTCAGTTAAACTCTAAAGGATTTTTTACTGTTTATATAACATAGCTCATAAATTTTAAATGCATTAACAGCATTATTAGGTAGTTTTTACCCAGTATTGTTTAGGTGTAATTGTAAGGTACTTAGGCTGATTAACACTGCATGATATAGGTATTTAAAGGCTTTTACAGTTTTTAACAGTTTGAAAATTTAATATTTTAGCTGTTTTGAGGGCTGGGTTTCGGCAATAATGACTGTTACCTCTTATGTAGTTTTTAAATAATGTTACATAATTATATAGCTGAATTAAATCTTACATACATCATATCTTAAAGCATTTTGTAAATTGTGTGATTAAGTTATCATTAGTCTTTGAAATGGAAAAATGAATTAATCAGCTGCTTTAAGAAAGTGAGTCTCTCTCTCTCTCCAATATTGATTACTTTATTCCTTTAATTTTTGCCTTTTTGTTCCAATTTCTTGATTAGTTTCATTTTCTGCTTTATCCAGTTATACTGTATTTTTTATTTTTATTTGGATGATGTTTGTACTTTGATCTTACCTACTTTCATAGTAATTTCTGATATTTCCTTTTCTAGTCCCTAGTTTTTCAGAATCCATATGTCTGTTCATCATAAACTGATGCATTGAAGCTTTAATTATATATTCTTCTGTATCTGTTTTGAGTGATTTCTTTAGTGCATTTCCTAAGTCCTCACTCTTAATTATATTTCATTTTTGACTTTAGGAGAATGCCCAGAAGTGAAGGCCCTGAGAAAAATTTAACTGAATCAGATTTATGATAGAAAACTGTTAGCAAAGCTATGGATTAGAATTGCAGTACAGTGAATGTCTTTAGATGGTTGATAATTTTCATTGTCTGGTATGAGAAGACCACCTTGTTTATTGGAAACCTGAAGTAGCTTCAAAAGAGCTATGTTTGATTTTCAGAGCAGGATTTATCCAGATTATCTAACCATAGCTTTCTCATGGTACTGAGTATGCCATACCTTACGACGTTTTGTGGATGAGATTGTCATTATAAAATTTCCAAAACAGAATGTCATGCTTTATTTTTCTTACAGAGCATCTCGATCACTAGCGCTATTATCATCTGCTAACTGTTAAATTTTTTACTCTCTGATGTTTGTAGTCATTTCTAGTATAGTAGATCTCTGTTTTTCATCTTACCAGTTCTGTGTTTTTTTCTAGTGAATAAGTGTATAATTCTGCTTTGAGAAGCGTATCAGATATTCATTACAATCAAACTTGCCGGCCTGCTTGGCCGAGTGGTTAGCGAGCTCTCCAGCCAAAAGGCTGCAGGTTTAGAATCCTGCTGTGGGCATGAATGTTTGTGATTGTCTGTGCAAATAATAGTGGTGATGGTGGACAGTAGATGGCATTGGTGTAGATGAGGTTTGTGGATGAGGTTGAGTGGTGGAGACGGAGAGTTGTAGAGTAGGTACCCTCCCTCGATGAGTCTTAGGACTCCCTGGAGGTGTCAAATAATAATAATAATAAATTAAATTATACTCAACAAGAAATTATATACTTGTTTAATCCTTTGCCCCTAGTGTTAGCAAACAAAGTTTGAGTGTTAAATAGTTTCCCAAGTAGGCTACTTATATATACAGGGTGTTCGGGATAAATTTGACATATTTATAATTAATTATATTTTTCCGTAAGTTACATGTATTAACACACACTTCTCTTCATTTAAAAGTTTGGACCCTTCTTCATTCATATACAAGATGTCAGAAAGGATGGATAGCTGGAACCCACCTGAATCATGGAAGAGAATAACTTGTATCATGATGATTCGTGCCCGCCATCAAAATAAGGATATTACGACTGCTGCCCAATGCTCCCTGAATACAGTAAAAACAATCAGGCATGAACTAGAGACTTGCAATGGTGACTACGAGGATGTAGCAAGAAGAAAGATCCCTAGCAGACGATCTGATTGCGTTCGTACAGCAGAATTCCTCGCAAATCTGCAGGAACAGGTGTTGAAGAACCCTGACATTGGAATTCGGGCTTTGTTCATGGAGTTGCTAACTGTAGTCAAGCCCTGGATAACAATGGTAGGCCGTATGTATGGCAGCAGGATTCGGCCCCTTGCCACACCTCTGGGAAAAGTCAAAAATGGTTGTCTGAAAATTTCTACGACTTCACCAGTCCAAATGTTTGGCCTCCAAACTCCCCAGACCTTAACCCCATGGATTATTTTGTATGGGGCGCAGTTGAAAAAGACACCAATCGCACTTCCAGTAATACAAAAGCCCAGTTAATGGATAAAATTAAAACAGTTTTTGCGGCCCTTCCCAGGGAGACTGTAGCATCAGCTTGTTCGAGGTTCCGAAGCAGAATTGAAGCTGTGATCGATGCTAATGGTGGTTATTTTGAGTAAATCTTGTTGATAGTATTGTAATTAACTCTGCCTGTAATGTTTTTTTGTCAATTCATTAAATTTAATAGATACAAAGAAGATTTTCTTTTTCCTTACGAAACTGTCAAATTTATCCCGAACACCCTGTATATATATTATATATATATTGGCTTCACATGAATTTCCTTAGTGTCCCATTATGCACAGCACACTGATGTGTATACTCTGCATTATAGTAAGTGTCACAAATGCATAGCAATATACATGTCCAAAAGAATATGTGATGCATTATGAGTTACTGAAGCAATCAATGTGAAGTCAGTAGTCTTTATATACAAGTAATCTAGTCCTGAAGATACTTCACATGTAAACTTTGTTTGCTTACACATGGGATCAAAGAATATAATTTCTTATCAAGTGACAGAAGGATGCCAGTGCAAATAAAGAGGAAATATATAAAACAGCAGTACAACCTGCCATTATATACAGTGCAGAACATATATAATGTGATGATAAAGAGTGTAATGAACACATCTGTGGGAGCTTCAAGGGTAGATCTATTGCTGATAAAATAACTGAGTGCTGGTTTATATGGTCTAGACACATCATGAGATGCCCTGTAGATCATTGACACAGAAGGTGGTGGAAGTGTGTACAGAACTGAAGGGACATGATAGAACCCATTTAACATGGATGTCCCTTATTAAAAATGACCTCCAAACTTCCTAGCTGGAGACATCACTGACCCAGGACAGAATATCTTGGTGATTACGGGCTAGGAGAGCTGACCCCTGTGAAATGGGATAACTGCAAGGAAAAGAAGATAATTTCTTATGAAAGTATAATTTACTTTGTGACCAATTGAAAAAAACTTTCTACAACTGTGACAATCAAATCTGTAAGCCAAATACATTTAATAAAGATTTTGCTCCAAAAGCCAGTGTAGTTTTTCTTATTGAATCTATGGGAAATGACCCTGGAATGGAAAAGGTAAAACGAAAATGGAAACGACAAAATATAATACGCATAGCAAACTGGAATGTAAGAGCAATAGCATATAAAGAAATAGAATTAGACCAGTTATTAAATGAAAGAAATTTTAAAATAGCAGTAATCACTGAAACAAAAAAGAAATTAAAAGGAACTATGAGAACTGAAAATTTTAATACGATATACAGTGGAGTCGACAGAGACCAAAGAGCACAAGCAGGAGTCATGATTTGGATTCATAACTCCCTTTCAAAACAGTTAAAACATTATAAATTATGGAATGAAAGAATAATAGAAGCTAGAATAAAAATAGATAGAGGCTATTTAACAATAATTGGTTTATATGCCCCAGAAGAAGGAAGAAGGAAGAGAACAGAATAATATTGATTTTTATAATCAGCTACAAAACATATATAATAAAATAAATAAAAATGATTACATAATTTTAGCAGGAGACTTAAATGCAAGAATTGGAAACACGAAAATTAATAATAATATAGGAATACATGGAGAACACACTCTAAACAGAAATGGTAAAAAATTGTTGACTTTGTAGTTTATAATAACCTAAAAATAATGAATTCCTTCTATAAACATAAAGACATACATAAATATACTTGGGCAGCAAGAGGATGGAAATCAATATTAGATTACTTCATATTACTAGATGTTAGAGTTCACAGAGGATATGAAATAAGCAGTGACCACTTCCTTGTTAAAATAAAATTAAGATTACCACCTAAATGGCTACAAGTAACAAGAACAGAAAGAAAAATTGAAACATTTGTTTATAAAACTAGACTATTGAATGACACAAATGTACAATGGCTATATGAACAAAGAATTAACCAATATCTAGATAAAATAAAACAAAATGAAGAAATAGAAATAGAAATAGAATGGCTTAATATAAAAACGATACTAAATGCAGCAGCAAATGAAAGCTTAGGAAAGACCAAAAAATTCAATAAAAGAAAAAAATTGAAGATCTGGGATGATACAATCAAAGAAATAATCAAAAAGAAAAAAGAAGCCTATCACAAATGGTTAAGCAGTAAAAGATTAGAAGATGAAATAGAATATAAAAGAATAAGAGCCATAGCTAAAAGAGAAGTCAGAAAAAGACATAGAGAATCATGGAATAAATTTGTTTCTAATTTAGAACATGATTTATATAAAATAAGACCCAATGTATATAAGATTTTGAAACATTTAAATGCAGATACCAAAGAAAACATAAAATTAAACACTGAGTTGAAATTAGAAGAATTTCCAAATTACTACACAGAACTGTGGACAGACAAATATTTTTAAAAAGACAACTGGCAAACAATTAACGAAAATGAAAAGGAAATAACTGAAGAAGAATTAGAAATCAGCCTGAAAGAAACAAGAAACGGAAAATCACCTGGAGAAGATAAGCTAGGTTGAGAACTATATAAATATGCAGGAACAAGATTCAAAGAAAGACTCTTATTATTTTTAAATAAAATTTACTCAACTGGTATCCCCCCCAATAGAATGGAAAAAAGCAATTGTAATTCCTATCTTTAAGAAAGGTAATAGAGATGACCCTAAAAACTATAGAGGTATCAGTATACTAAATTCCTGTTACAAAATATATAACAGAATCTTAAATAACAAACTAATGAAATATTCTGAAAACTTTATTTTTGAAGTACAGAATGGATTTAGAAAAGGACGATCATGTATAGACCCAGCCTTTTGCCTAAAATTAATAATAGAGAAAAGAAGAGAATATAATCTAGAAACACATATTGCATTTATTGACTTTGAAAAAGCATTTGACAAAGTTAAAAGAAACATATTATTTAACATATTAAAAGAAAGACAAATACCAAATAATATCCTAAAAGCTATCACAAGTATATATGAAAATAATCAAATACAAATAAGATTAAATCATGAGCTATCGTATACAAGAGAGATAAACCAAGGGGTCCGACAGGGATGTCCCCTCTCAGCAACTCTTTTTAATATCTACTTAAATGAAATAATAATAAAATGGAGTAAAAATTTACATCAAGGAATTAAACTTTCTCCTACAGTTAACTTAAACACTCTCCTCTTTACCGACGACCAAATAATAATTACAAATTCTGAAGATAAACTACAGAAAGCTATTTTAGATCTAAATGAAATATCCAAAAATTATGATATGATAATATCAACAGAAAAATCAAAAACTATGGCCTTTAAAGCACAAGATCCAACAAGAACTAAAATAGTAATAGATAACAAGATCTTAGAACAGGTGAATTCATTTAACTACCTAGGATGTATGATCCCATATGAAAATGAAAAAGATATAAACATAGAAATTGCAAAATATTTAAAAATAACAGGTATAATTAATTCTATATTTAAACCAAAGCTAGTTCAAAAACAAACCAGGCTAAAAGTATACAATACATTAGCCCTACCGGTCTTAATGTATGGAAGCGAAATCTGGACAATGAAACAAAAAGACAAACAAAGATTAATAACAGCAGAAATGAAATTTATGAGAAAAACTGCAAAGTATACCCTATTTGATCACAAAAGAAACGAAGATATTATGAAAGAATTAAACCAAGAACCAGTAATAGAAAAAATTAAAAAATATAAACATAAATGGATGGAACACGTTCAAAGAATGAAAACAGAAAGATTACCAAAACAAGCCTTAAAGTACAAGCCATTAGGGAAAAGAAAACCAGGACGTCCTCTTAAACGATTCAACGGTGACTTCTAAGGCTGGAACTAGGCCTAAATCCTTGATACACATGATGATGATGATGATGAGTTTTTCTTATTATTCTCAAAATCTGTATCCTTTTTTTTCAAATTTTACTTGAAATTGCTTGGAGAGAGTGACAATCATGTTTCCCTGCAGTAAAGATTAAGAATTTTTAGTGATGCTGTAAGAATGCATAGAGGGGGAAAGCAAAAGACATGATTCTTTTTGGTGGGTACAAATGATAGATAGGAGTGTCAGTAGTCAACTGTTGTGGGACTGAGAGGAATAGTTACAGATTTTTTGGCAAGCCATAGAAACAAGGGGTTTTTCCAAAATGGGTCTTCAGATTTTTAATTCTCATCCTAGCAAAACAATCTTTGGTATCTAGTTCTGTCTTTTAAAAGAAGGGAAATTTTTTTTTTTGTTATACTGAAATGTGTCCATGACCACTACTGTTCTTCCTTTTTTATAATAGTTAACTTCCTTTTATTGCAAGGATTTCTTGAGATGAAAGGAAGAAGTCTTTGGACTTAAGGATTTCAAAGAGAGTACAGAAATGCTTGTATACCACCCAAACTGAAATTGGAATGACTGCTTATCCATACAAAGTATTTGGGAGAGTCTCATCCTGATAAATGGCAAGCAGTATCCTCTCCTTTTTTTAAAACTTAATTTTCAACTTAATTTTTTATTATTTTAGCTTATTTTTTATTTATTTATCATCTGTGGAAGGGAATAACGACAATTGTTGATGCTCCACCTTGTGAATTTGTTTATGAACTGATGATGGCATGTTATATTCAAACCAAATATCTCCATTCCATTAATAATTATTAATGCTTGTGTCTATGTGTTTTCAATAATCATTACTATGTCACAAGTGCTATTAAAGACTAGCAGATTCTGTGCTGTTGCACTTAATATTTCCAAGGCATTTGATAGGGTTTGACATTTCAAGGTTTTCCACAAATTGCCATCATATGATGCCTTCTACCCTTTGTTAATTAAATTGTCCGTTTTTCTTAGGTCATTCACTGTGTTATGTGGAGATGTTCTTTTTCTTCAGATTTTCCTACTAAGGAAGATTAAAATCCTGAAATAACAATTTTACCTATCTTTTTCTCATATACATAAATATGATTTCTCACTGATCTCAAACCCCTATCCACAGTTTCACAGATAACACTCTCAGATAGCTACAAATCCTACAGCACTTTAACATCTCTAGCTTCAATATCGTCTATGGTCAAGTGCTCTAAATTCTCATTTCAATATCAGCCTTTAGTGAGGTGATGCCAAGTAACTTTTGTTGCTTCAAAGCACATTTTTTTTTCTTCTTGCAAACTGACCTTAGTTTCTTCTCCCTTTACTTTTTGATAATGCTCAGCATAACAGCTTTAAAACCATATTTCTTTTCTTGGACTCATGCTTACACTAGCCTTTTCTGGCATAAACATACATCACTTCTATAGCATCCTTGGCTTCCAAAAAACTTGATACTCTTTTTTCACTCAAAATGTTACTTTTCACCTGTCTGGCTACTATCTCTGTACAAATCCCAAATCTGCCCACCCTGAAATATTGCTCTCACATTTGGATTAGTCCAAAAACTTCTTTAAAAATTCCTGATGCTGTTCAGAAGAGCAGAGTTTGGTTAATTGACAGTCTCTCTCTCTCCAGCTACTGTCTCACAGCCAGTCAGTTTTCATATTGTGTATCTTCTACAAAGATTGGTTGCTCTAAGTATTGGAATCCTCAGTTTTTGTGTCTTTAAGACCTTCAGTTGCTTTGATGATATCCTTTCTTCCATTTCTAAGCTTTCTTAGTGCTCTTCAAAACATTTTATGCAATGGGATCTAAAGACTATTTAGATCCCATTGCAGCACCAGTCTTTGTGAAAGTCTTCAGATAGTAGATATTTTTCATTCCCCTATTGTGAGACTATCACCTTGCTTATTGAAGACACCACTGACTTGAAAGAAAAACCATGTTTAGTTTCTCAAACAGAAAAACCAAATTATCTAACCCATAACCAACTTACAAATGTTAATGGTTGAGATTTACATTTATGGGGGGGGGTAAAAATTAATGTGTGGCACATCTGTCACATTCAAGTCATTGTTTTGAATACCTCTTAGGTGGTGGTTTGGCATAGTGTGAGTTGCAAGATCAAATAAGTGATGCAAGCAAACTACTTCATTTGATTCCAAGTGAATACTGGCTTATCTCTCATAGCAAGTGGTATTTCTGCCATATTTGTTCTCCAAAATGATATAAACTTTTCAGTTCTGAAGTTTGTGAATTGATTTATCACAGACTGATTCCACAATTACTTAAGGATTGTCACTAGGTAATTGCAAGGAGACCATACATAGCTTTTAAGGAATGCAAAGAACTTCTGATATAATGACCAATCCTCACCTTCTCACAGTGTGTTGTGTTATTAGGTGTCCACCTGGATACTGAATGAACAAGGAATGACTGGCACTTTGGGACTTTGCTAGTCAAATTGTGTTCTGTATTCTTCGGCTGAAAACAAAATGATACAACATAATGGAATATCATTCTGATTGTGACAATCCCTGGTTAAACAAGATGAACAGTGAAAATTCAGTTACCAACAAAATCAACATTAGGAGTATTGATGGTAGGTATCACTGGAAAAGAACAGGAAATGGCAAAAGAATTAGCAAACTACCATGTCATCATAAGTGGTGTTACTGTAACAGGTGCACTTTTTATTGAATAACTATGCAGTGTTATGTTCAGGCAATAATGATCAAAAAAGGAAGGCATAGCCATAGCATTCAACACTTAAACATATAGATAAATTTCTTGAATGTCAAACAGTTTCAAATAAAGTGATGTGGGCAACTTTCAAAATGAGAAATTGGAAAGTGAGACTTATTTGTAGCTATGGTTCTATGACAGGGTCTACTAAGAAAGAAGTGAAGGAGGTTTCCTAGTAATTAGAAAAGGCAGCTGACATTAAAAAATATGAAAAAAGTCAGTTCTTGTTGGAGAATGAGAAATAGCAAAGTTAATGGTAAGTACCGGTTGGATTTCTGTCCAAGACTAGTCGTTACTGACACCATGTTTGTTCCAACATAAAAATATTCATGGCTTCACACGCAGAAAAGTCGCAACAAAATCAGAAAGGGCCTATTGACTATTTTTGTTCATAGTGTGATATTTTCATGCCAATTTAGGATACACACGCAGAGGATTTGAAAGAAGAAGTGATCATTTAGTTTCGAGCAGGATAAAAATGAATATTGTATCGTAAAGAAAAATATTTAAGAAAGTACTAAAAGGAATGACAGTTAAACTTTCAGAGATGAACCATAGACTAAAATATATAAATATTATTATTATGGACACCTCCAAGGAGTCCGAGGACTCATCGCAGAAGGGCACACTACTCCACTACATCTCATCCTTACTTAATCCTCCAATTAAACTACTACAATCAGTAACAGTGCCATCTACTGACCACCACCACTAATATACATTGTCTGTAAATTGTGTTCTCATCGCTGATTTGCTTTTATGTGGGATGAAAAAGCTGAGTTTCTCGGAGGAAAAAAACCCACTACCTTGAGATTGGCTAACTCACTTTCAGTTGAAAAAACCCATATAAAGATTCCTCTCATCACGATGAAAATCAAACTCAGTTCGTTTCCAATTGAAGGACACAATGTACTGTTTCATGTACATGTGAAAGAATGTGTTCTTTCAGTTGCAGCATTCAAGATGAAAGATTCTGAAAGCAAGAATCAAACCTTTGCAAACTTTGAAGAAAACATTGAGTTAGCCAGGGGATATGTACTGAAGTTGTTTGCAAAAATAGAAGGAAGTCCATTCTCAAGAAGCTAGAGGTAGTCCTTGGGGTGTGGGGGGGGGGAGGTATTTGAAATTTGTAACAAGTCAGTCAGTTAGCAGGTGCTCTGGAAGAATACAGAGAAAATGCAAAAACTAAGCAGTGTGTAAAAGTGGCTAAACAAAGTCATTGGAAGACTTGGTAAGAATATAGAAGATAAATATCAGTAATATAAATATCTATATCTGGGGAAGGTATTAGTGAGGTTGGTGAAATGTAGGATACAAAAGTGTGTTTATATCAGTGGCTGTCAATTTAATGTGGAAAAATGTAAGGTTTTGCATTTTGGGGTGAAAAGATTAGCAGCAGTATATCACATTGGTGGAACTGTACTCCAGGAGATTGAGGAGGCCAGGGATTTGGGAGTGTTGGTGGATAGGAAGTTGAAGTTTAGGGGACACATCGCAAAAGTGGCAAAATCAGCTCATCAAATCACTTGGTTGCTGAAAAACACTTTAACGAGCAGAGACAAACAGGTTATTGTTCCTCTGCATCGAGCCTTGATAAGACCCCATCTAGACTATTGTGCCCAGATATGGGTGCCAGGGTTTCTTCTCAATGGGGAGGAGGTGGAGAGGATCCAGAGATGAGTGACTGACCAAGATAATAGCAGGACTATGGAATGAGCCTTATGAGAACAGGTTGAAGATTTGTGGGCTGCAGAAATTGGTTGATAGGCGGAAGAGGGGTGATATGATTGAGACATTCAAATTACTGAAGGGTTTCTATAAGATCAATTCAGAAGATATTTTTGAGAATAGGACTGGTAGTGGGAGGACTAGGGGGCCATCTATGGAAGCTTGGTAAGAGTCTGGTTAGCAGGGGTGTTAGAGCTAGGTTTTTTGCTTGGAGAGTGGTAAATGAGTGGAATAAGCTGCCAGAATCTGTTGTGGGTGCCACGACTGTAAATGCGTTCAAGGAGAAGTATGATAGATACTGGGTAAATATTGAATAGTTGTTCTTGACATGATGTTGGGCCTCCCTTGATGAGTCTGAGGACTCCTTGGAGCTGCCGTAATAATAATAACGATAATTCTTTTTGCTTGTCAGCATGTGTTTATTAAAGTGAGGTTGTGTTTTAGAAACTTACTTATGTGCTATAACAAGGTGATAAATCTGTTGGATAAGGGAGATGCATATACAATGGTATACTTAGATTTTGCAAAGGCTTTTGATAGGTTGTCACACCACAAATTGATCACTAAACTGAAGCAAATAGGATTGGATGATAGACTAGTGAGTTGGATAGATGAATGGCTGGCAGATAGGTATCAGCAAGTTTTCTTTGAGGTGTGTGTGTGTGTGGGGGGGGGAAATATCTCAAAAGAGCAAAGTCACTAGTTGGTGTGCTGCAAGGATCAGTTTTGGGACCATTGTTATTTAATTTTTATATTAATGATATTGGGATAGGTTTAACTGGTGATATACAACTGTTTGCAGGTGATTCAAAACTGAAAGAGTGATGAGGAATCAAATAGATGCTGTGGCCTTACAGGAGGACTTGAATAGGTTGTACTGAGTGGGCCAGCATGGAACTGTCAGTTCACTGTTGTCAAGTGTAAGGTTCCAAAATTTGGGATGCAAAGTATACACTTGGCAGGAAAATTTTGGAGGAAGTTAAATATATGAGAGACCTTGGAGTAGTTGTGGACAAGGATCAGAAATTCAGAGGTCACATTGCACAAGTTGTGAAGACATCATATCAAATTATGGCAATGATGCGGAGGACCTTAACATGTAGAAATAGAGGTTCTAGTTCCATTGTATGAGGTCTTGATCAGGCTTCATATGGATTATTGCACACAGATTTGGTCTCCTGGTTTTCATGGTGATGAGGATATGTTGGAAAGGATCAAGAGAAGACAGAGGTTGTAACTGGTCTTTTGGGATGTAGGATATGGGGACAGATGGAGGGAATGTAGTTTGTAAAGCCTTGTGAATAGAAGGAAGAGAGGGGATATGATTGAAACGTTTAACCTGGTAACAATTCTTTACCAATTTAATGTGGAAGAAATTTTTCATAGAATGGGGGAAGGGAGTAGAACAAGGGGACATACCTAGAAGTTGTATAAGGAGGATGTGAGCTGGGGGATAAGGAGTGGGTTCTTTGCTTGGAGAGTGGTTGGTCCGTGGAATGCTTTGCCTGATATTGTGATGAAATCAGATACATTGAATGAATTTAAAGCACAGTTTGATGAGTTTTGTGTGAAACAATCTTTGCCTTCTACAATGAGTCTTTAAACTCCATGGAGGTCTGGTGTTAATAATTATTTTATTTAGCGTATGATGGTCTCAGAATAAAACATACAAATTACATAAAACAGCATAAAAACAATTGTGGCAAAATGTTCTAGTGGCTATTGAAAAAGCTTAGAAATGGCTAAAAGAGTTCTGTACAAGGAATCAGATGATGAAGATGGCATAAAAACTAAAAAGAAAGATGTTCCTGATGTTTAGTGTCTGATCTCAAAAGATCATTAAATGAGAGTGACTGAATAGTAATAGAAACATATTCAAGAGAAATGTGTTCAGTACTATACATCAATACTTGAAGTAGAAAAGCCATCAGAAACTTGAAATGTGGAAAGACAGAGTAGATAATATTTAAACAGAAATGGTGAAATACAGAGGTATAAGTTTTATTGTTGCTATACTGCATAATTCAGAAATATCCATCATAATACCTGTATGTGTAAAAAAAAAAAAAAAAAAAAAAAGGAAAGAAATTGAATGCAAGATTTTATATATATATATATGTTAAAGATACCAAGCTATTTTAAACCTGGTTTTAATCCATTTCCCAAGTAAGCAAACAGATAAGAAAGTCAAGTTTGCGCTTGCAAGTAGTGCAAGTCTTTGGCAACTTGTGGTAAAGGTGGAATAAGCTCTGATCACTATTCTTAATATTTACCCTTAATGCAAAGCACATCTCCTTGAGGAGATGTATGATGCTATGTATTAAAGGCAAGGGGCCACTACTCAGACCATATATATGAGAGTGGTCTGAAAAGATCTTAACCTAACAATAAAAAGAACGAATTTATAATTTCAAAATTATTTTTATTTTTCAACATAATCTCCCTTAATACTATACATTTATTCCAGCGATGCTCCATCACCATTATCCCATCGCTGTAGCGGTTCTCAGTAAGATCTGCAAAATACCCCTCTACAGCTGCAATCACCTCTTGATTCGAAGAAAAACACTGACCAGTGAGGAAGAGTTTTAGTTTTGGGAAGAGATAGAAGTCAAATGGAGCTAAATCTGGGGAATAGGGTGGATGTTCCAACAATTCGTAGTGCAGATCCCTTAATTTTCCCATTGCCAAAACACTTTTGTGGGCAGGTGCATTGTCCTGATGAAAGATGATTTTTTTCTTCTGCAAACAGGGTCTTTTCTGACGAATTATTTCATCTAGACTGGTTAAAAGATCCGAATAATATTCCCCGGTTATTGTTTTTATCCTTTTCAAGATAATTAATAAACAAAATGCCTTTAGCATCCCAAAACACCGATGCCATGACCTTTCCTGATGGAACCGACTTTGTCTTCTTTGGCACTGAACAACCAGCTTCCGTCCACTGTTTGGATTCTGGTGTGTAATGGTGAATCCAAGTCTCATCCATAGTAATAAATCGACTCACAAAATCAGTTTTATTCTTGTTAAAACGTTCCAAGCACTGTTCAGAGATTTTCATGCGAGTGCGTTTTTGATCTGCTGTGAGCAAGCATGGCACCCATCTTGCGCAAAGCTTTTTTCATTTGCAGTTCTTCATGCAAAATATATCACACATGCGTTCTTTTGAAATGTCTATAGTCTCAGTAATTTCACGCACTTTGACTTGCTGGTCATCCGATACCATATCGTGCACTTGATCAATGATTTCTGGTGTTGTTACACTTTTCGGACGTCCTTCACGTGGATCATCTTCAAGGCTGGTAAGCACACGTTTAAACTTGGCAGTCTATTTCTTAATTGTCGAAAACGAAGGAGAAGGGTGCCAAAACTTTTTTGAACTTCGAATGAATTTCTTTTGGTGTTAAACCTTCTTTTACAAAAAATTTTATAACCACACGATACTCAATTTTATCCATTTCAAGGAATACAGACAACACTTTTGCTTCAGATAGCTTTATAAAACAAACTACTTGATAGAATGACTTGCAATTTCACATGGATGCTTATGACAGATGTACCAACTTAGAGAAAAAATATCTTGCCAATAGTGTTGCCATCAATGGTTGTGGCCGATAACTTTTCAGACCCTCGTATGTATATTCCTCCACCCACAAGAAGCTGTATAACCTGTATAACAGATCAGTGTTGTGTGGGCAGGGATCAAGAGAATGGTATCTGTTATTTTATTTTATTTTTTTTGAAAAGCTGGAGGTTGTAGTGATTGGAGCAGTGGTGGCCTGTACATATGCACTGCGACACTGCAACACCCCCAAGGAAAAAATGAAAAATTTTAATTTTGCTTGTTTGTGTTTATAAATAATAACAATGCTTACATTATATAAATGCAATACAACATGTTAAAGGTTACAGCTTGTGTTTCGACAATGATTGAATAGTTAATAATTGGAATTGTTCGATTAACACTTTAGATTACAAAACAAATACACTGTGATCTAACGCAGTGTCGGAATTATCACATTCGGCCAATTGCAGCTAATCTCTCGCCGATGTTCGTTTGCGCTTCTCATTGCCCATTACAAGTGATTCTGACACTGCTCTTTTGGGCAGTGTATCGTATGCTTGTTCGCGTTATTTCTGTGCGATACAAAACTTTTATTATTGGTGCATGTTCATGGTGAGGGTGAACTATTTTTTGCAAATCTTATTTTATTTTGTTAAAATAACATATAATTATTTATTTATTATAGATACAAGGCCGAATTATGACGAGTGTCACTGTTGAAAATATGAAAAGAATAAACAAATGCACTGCAATTCTAAAACAGTGTCAGAATAATCGCGTTTGGCCGAATGCAGCCATCAGGCCGATATTCG
This sequence comes from Typopeltis vanoorti, assembly GCF_054136105.1. Classification (NCBI taxonomy): domain Eukaryota; kingdom Metazoa; phylum Arthropoda; class Arachnida; order Uropygi; family Thelyphonidae; genus Typopeltis; species Typopeltis vanoorti. Next base: position 67,585,956 of record NC_143551.1, read on the forward strand.
TTTGCACTTGTGATTGCACGTTACAAGTCATTCCCGACACTGCTCGTTTGGGCAGTGTATCGTATGCTTGTGCATTATTTCTGTGAGATACGAAACTTTTATTATTGGTGTTCATTCGTGGTGAGGGTGAAATATTTTTAATAAAGCAATTTTTTAATATGTAAATTTATTTATTAATAAATTGGTTACTGATTAGGAAAAAAATAATTTTTTTTTATTTTGTATATGCAGCACTCCCACTTAAAATTTTCACCGCCCGCCACTGGATTGGAGAATATTTCACGAGGAGGGCTCTGTTCTAGAGAAGTGGTAAATGAAATGTAAGCTGAATGGGAGCAACACACTAAAGTGTGTTAGCAATTCAGCCATAAATGGATGCTGTGTAGCTGTTATGTTTGTAGGTTTAGTTGAAACGGGGAGGAAATGGTTGATTCTAGTTCTGCTGAACCGCACCTATGGAAATGTAAGAAAAGATGTAGACCCTGACTATCTGTGAGATAGTGACTGCAAAGAGTGTGAGACGGTGGGTATCATTTAAAAATTTTTTAAGTCTTCAAAAAATTTTAGAGTGGTATTGGGTGTACACCACAAATGTGAGACCAGCATTCCAGGATTGGGAAGATTTGAGATTTAGATAGGTAGAAAATAACATCTTGAGTAAAAAAAAAAAGGATGTCAAGTTTTTTTGGAAACTAAGGATGCTATAGTAACAATGTGTTTGTGTCAGGAATGGATAGGGAGATATCAGCTTGAGAAAAAACATCTCATGTTGACTATTGAGATGACCATATATGTGTGTATTGAAGTTAATTAGGTTATCATCCTCAAGCTTGAGTTGTTAGAGCAAGGCAAGGTTAGTTATATGAATAAGGAATGGAGCATGCTGTCATCAGTAGAACCATGAATTGGATTTGAGACCAAAGCTATCATTGTAGGCAGTATTCCATAGACCTGTTGTCGTCATCATCATCATCCATGTTACTTGCCTCCAGATCCTCATCTTCTTCATTTCTGAGAAATCTAGGTAACCCGATCTCTTCACATAATCCAAATGTGGTCATATCATTGTCTTCTATAAAAGACTAATTTCTTTATTATTCTTTATTATCATTGCTTATCACTAAGTTTTCAACATCTAAGTAATCTATTCTTCAAGCTATTTTGCCCACTTTTTGTATTTTGCAATTGTTAAATAAACTTTATTCGCTATCCATCATCATCCCCAAAATTCATAGTCTCATCCATTTCATACATTCTGTTTCCATCAACATTTTATTTAATTTTTTATGTATTCCCACCCATGAAATGTTGTAAACTATAATACTGTAGTGCCATGGGTGCTGTAATGATTTTTTCTAATTTTGAAATTAATTTTTATCTATTTTTTTGTATTTTTATTTGTTTTTTGCATAGTTTTAAAACTGCTCAAGAGACTAAACAGAGAACTTTTTCAAGCCACTTCAGGCCTCCAAGTGGGATGTGGTCTCACACCAGGCAGTGAAGTGTATTTTCCACTATATTAAACTCATAACCATTATCCTTTGCCTCCACTGTCAGTCTATTTCAGTCATCCTTCGAGATCTCTTCATCACCTTTATTACCCTTCCCTTGTTTAGCATCATTAGCAAACAAGTGAATATTCACCTTGAAATCATTCCTGATATTATTAAAATACAAGTTAACAGCAGTGGTCCAAGTGCAGATCCTGGTATATCACTGTCACCTGCCTTTTTAATTCTCTAATGTCTATCCATCAGCCACCCTTTTATACATTTCACCAACTTTGTATTTATATCCCTCACTGGTCTCTATTTAATAGGGTTCCATGTAGTATCTTGTTAAATCCCTTTTGAAAAGTTTGGCATATAGAGGAACTTTAAGTAATATGGAATACGATTTTTTGTGTAAAATGATATTCTATGTTACTTGAAATTTCTGTAATGGTGTATTTATTGCCCTTATCTAAATCAGCTGTCGGTTTATTATGTACAGTGAGTAAAAATGGCAGTAAATAATCACATCCTATGATACCACAAACTGCTCATAGCAAGTCTCTTCTTATCTTTTATGAAGGAAATCATAAACATCCTCATTTGTCATGATATTAGTAAGTTTCCTGGTCCAGATGGTATCTCTCCAGTTGTGCTCCTGTATTGCTTATATTAGCTGTCATACTCATCTGCATCTAACCAACAGCACAGAAGCAACCCTTATCCAGCCTGTCCCTAAAAAGAAAGAGAAGCCAACTATCATTCCATTGCCCTCACTTCAATACTCTTGAATGTGATGGAGAAGGTAATCAACAACCAACTCCTTCACTGTTTGGAACCCATCACTTAATTAGTGATCTTCAATATGGATTTTACATTGTTCTACAGCAGCCCTCCTCATGGAAAGTTTTGGTGAAACTAATGTGGTTGCTCTTGATATTTCCAAGACATCATGGATAGCATTGAGGCCCTCTCAACAAGCTACCATCTTATGGCCTCCCTCTTGCTCTTTGTAATTGGATTGCTAGCCTTCTATGGTCGTTCACTGCATGTCATGTTCAGTGGCTGCCTCGTATTTGATTTCATTATCATTTCTGAAGGCTACCCAGGGTACTCGCACCCATGCTCTTCCTACTATATATCAATAAGCTTCTCTCTCTAACTTCAAATCCTATTCATAGTTTTGCTGATGACTGTACTCTTCATTCAGGAAACCTTGTAGCAATTAAATGATTCAACTTCCATAACTAATGTCTTGAACACTGATCTCACTTTTCTCATATGGGGTAAAAATAATCTAGTGAATTTCAATGCTATCAAAATACAATCCTGTTTTATTACCTGGAAGAAAGATCCCATTTTACTCCCTCATACTTTTTGATAACAGATTTCCAGTCATGATCAGTTCAGCCTTCTTGAGCTGAGTTTCACTTATAGTTTATTCTGGCATAAACATATTACATCCGTAATCTCCTCAGTTTTCCAAAAGATGTGGTATTGTTTATTGCTAGTAAGATTAGTAAGCACATGGTACATGACTTTATGATTCATGTTTTGAATGTAGTTGCCAGTCTTTGTCCCTGATGTCTGTTACATTGGATGAAATATATTGGAGTTTTTGAATAAAATTCTATAATTTTCTACATGTGTAAGCTGTATAAGTATCTGTAAATTTAGAAAAAATAAAGGCCTGACATTATAAAATTCCAATTGAACTTTAACTACAGTTATATTAAAATCTTGGCTGTAACATAAATATACTTCATTTCATCTTTAGGTTTCATCCCAGTCAGCTTCAAAGATAACAGTAAAGAAGAGATGGAAGATAAGGCTGTACTGAGATATCTACAATGGAAAAATATCAAAGAAATTGGAACTCAAATGTGTTAGCATATTAGTGCTGGAAATTGATTAGAGAGGTACCATACAATTGTCAACACAAATCAGTAGCCAAAAAATTTAAGTTTTTAGGTAACATACATTATATCTAAATATGCTTATCTTATTTCTGTGGAAGGATGACATGCTTTAGAGATGAGATAATGTTATGGTGTGACCATAAATAGACTCATAAACTTGATGTATTTGGAATATTAATTAATCTGAATGATATAAGACAGTTGGACCAGATGAGATTTCATCACGTGTAACAGTCCAGAGTGGATTATTTATTGAGTATCTTGTGATTGAAGGAATCTTAATGAAGTGAAAAAAAGCTGCTCCTGAATAAAGTTTAATGCTAAAACAAAAGTCTCAAATTTACCATCAATTTGTTACTTGAGTGATAGTTAAAATTAAAAATAGGGTACAAAACTGGATAGAAAAGGACATGGTTCTCTGTGAAAATCGATGCACTTTTGTTAACCCCTCAACCAGCCATGACGTCTATAGACGTCCATCTAAATATGGATATGATTCTGTAACACCTATTGAATAACATGGATGAAGTGCAATTTGGTCTCACTATTTCATCCACTTCGGCCGGTAGGGAAGTTAAAAGTTGATTTTTTTTAAAAATTTAATCTAATTTTATAAAAGGTGATAATGATAGTGAACGAGAGCAGTGCTTATACCATACAGACTTTGCAAGGGTATTTGACAGATTACCACATGCCAGATTGGTATATTATGCTGATATCCTTGATTTTTATTCATATTTTTCTCTAACTTAAGCAAAAAACAGACGTTTCATGTGAAGTAATCTTTATGACTATTTTTTTTGTAATACATAGAGCAGTTGATTTTTACGAAGTTATTCTAAGTATCATTTAATGTTGCTTATCTCCAGCCAAGAGGCTACAGGTGTTTGAATCCTGCCATAGATGTTTGTGATTGTCCTTTAAACTCTGTATGGAAAGAGAATCTGTGATCCTACCACTTATTCTAGCAGAAGATTTCACTCCCAAAACCCTGTGAGTTATGGAAGTGACCATATGGTGTCTACGAACGTCAGATGTGAAAAAACAAATCTCCTATGAAGACTATGTATATGGTCTTATTGATAGGTAGTTCTGGAAAATTAGATGCCAGAAAAGTCATTATTTGGCATATAATTTGAGAATAATGTGTTTTCATTTATCAAAATTAAAATTGTGCATAGCCATATTTTATGTCATGCCGTTTGTATCTGAGATAGTTGCAGCAAGTTTTTTGTACTAGCTTAAGTAGTCATTATACATGATTTTTGTAGCTTGTAGTGAAGTCATTTGCTCTTAATATACAAAAACTGTTAATCACAAATTGCTTTATGTACAGATTTTTATGCTACCTTATATTGATTAAAATTTGGATATTAAAACAAGAATGTCATTTCTTGTCAGGTATCATTGTACTACTCAATTCAATAAAGAAAAAACTTGCTATTATCTGGAAATTTTGAATACGAGAATTTGAACAGACTAGCAGTGAGAGCATATGAATGTGAAATTAAGTTTACTGTAGATAAATGTATAAATTTGACTTACGTTTAAAATTGAGAAATTGAAGTTCTGCATTATATTGAAGAAACTTGATTTACAAGTCTCTCATCTTCTTGTTAGCAAACAGTGAGAATTGAAATTCAGAGGATACATTGTAAAAGTGGTAAAAATGATATAGAGGAGGCCACAATTATAAAGCCACAATTATAAGTAGAAATGATTTTTCCATTATTTATAAGGCTGTGATAGATCTTTGTCAGTCTGGTTAACCAAGTGGATAATATCTCCATACTTGATCTGCTCCAGGCTGCTTATTAGTGTTCTGAAGCAAATTGAAAAAAGTTTTGTTTGATCTTCAGAACAAGGTTCCCGATGACTCATTACATATGTGCTATAGTTTACAGCCTTTCCTGGGCAGGATTAACATAAAAAGACAGGCTGCTGTGCATAGAAAATGAAAAGAAAGGTTCAAACTTAATATCAGTGCTGTGTGGAATATTTAGCTATAAGCATATATTGATGGAATGCAATCTGAAAGCTTATAAATAAGAGAAATCTGATGTGACTGAGAAATAACTTATTGAGAGCTTAGGTTTATGAAAGAAAAGGGTTTTTGAAAGCCAAAAAAGAGGAGGAGCAAAAAATGAAACTATTTGTGAAATGGTGAGCAAAATTGTAGTATGAAAAACATTGTGGTAATCAGCATGGACATCTCATATTGAGGCTTTGGACTCCTTGTGTGCTTGAGTAATAATCCTGATAATTTTAGCTAGGTTGCATTATTACTGGAGGTGAAGAGGATTATAAATTGTGTTGTAAGAATGTCTGAATATAAATGATTAGAATATATAAAAGGGATTAAAATGTAACAATAAAAATAAATATTTGTTTTATTAGTCTCCCTTTATTAATTTAATAATGTATGTGTATAAATAACATCATTTCATTTTTTTTCTTTCTTTTATTAGATAATTCAGCACCAAACTGTGAAATATGATATCTTACCATTATCTCCACTTTCCAAACATAGATTAAGTAAGTACATCTGTTAATATGTCTGTTTATTTACCAAAGGTGTTATTTCAAATATGAAAATTAGAAAAAAAGAGAATTGAGTTTTTTTAAACATTTTATATAAACTGATTGGCCACTTTATTATGATCATTTTGGAAAATAGACTGTTCCCGAAGATATTCAGTTATCTAGCTACAGTTTGTTATATAAATCAGTCAGATAGACATCCAACAGTTATGTTTTATGTGTTTGATGCATCAGAATTGGTAAAAGGTGTGATAAGTGACTTTGAGTGTGGTATGATTATTGGACATACTAGTGTCAGTATCTCACAAATGTCTGCTCTTCTTGGCTGCTAATGCACAATAGTGTTTAGGATATACCAGAAGTGGTGTAATAACCATGCAACTTCAAGTCAGTAGCAGTACTGTGGATGGAAACAGCTCATTGATGCATGAAGTCAGAAAAGAATGGCAGGAATTGTGAAATGTGACGAGGGCCACAACCAGTCAAATCACAGCTCAGTAGAACAGTGGTGATCAGAACTTCATCTCGGAGCACACAGTTGATTGCATGCTGTCACAAATGAGGTACAGGAGCAGACAACATCCCAGGTCACAATGCTATCAGTTAAGAACAGGAAGATGCAGCTTCAGCAAGCATATGATTATCAACACTGGATAGCTGATGATCAGAAAAATGTTACCTGGTCTGATGTCCCAGTTTGTACTGTATCATGCTGATGGCAGAACCAGAATATGGTAGCAACAACTCAGGCTGATGGCAGGGATTTAATGGTGTGGAGAATGATTTTCCACACGTCAGGTCCCTTGATACCAGTTGAACATGACATTAATGCCACAATGTATCTTAGTATCGTCGCTGATCATGTTTATCCATTCATCATGGCTGCAGTTTACCTATTGTGAAATGGATACTTCTAGCGAGACAGTATGCCATGCCACAAAGCACAAGTCTGTTGAAGTGGCTCAAGGAACATAATAGCAAATTTCTTTTAATTCAATGACTAGCTCAATCTCCAGAGCCCAACCAAGTAGAACATCTCTGGGATGAGGTGGAATGGACAGTTCACAGCAGCAATGTGCCAGCATCCAATCTGCAACAATTAGGCAATGCCATTGTGATAGCATGGACAATCATCCTGGAGGAATGTTTTAGACACTTAGTTAAATTAATGTCACAGAGAATACAGGCCATTTTTAAGGCAAAAGGGGATCCCACTCATTATTAAATGCTGTTCCTAATAAAGTGGCCACTCAGTGTAAATATTTTTTTTAACTTTATTTCATTAATTTTAGGAATTGTGAAATTACTATATTAGCTGCCAAACAAACAATACTTTTGTGAGATAGTTAAGTTTGCTTATTCTCATTTTGGTAAGACACCTATGCAGTTCAGTTTCTTCACTGACATAGGGATTATCTGCTTTTTCAAGTAAGGCTGAATTAAGATTCAAGCAATGCTGATGTTTTTTTCTCTTGGAAACTCTTGTTTTTCTTATCATGAGATATGCAGATCAATCTGAGAAAATGCAAATTTATTCATTGATTTCTGTTTTCAGGAATAATTATGTTAGGATTGAAGATGGAACTAAGCTCATTGTGATATCAAATGCAGACTGGCCTACTTAGATCTAAGATGGAACTAAGATCATTGTGATATCAAATGCAGACTGGCCTACTTAGATCTAAGATGGAACTAAGTCCTCATTGGAAAGTCTGATGTCATGTAACTCAATGTATTTTTTCTGATTCTGTATATTCAAAATAGAGAATAATATCAAGTTGTGGCAGTGATTCACAAATCTGATATTGTAACAAGTCATTGACTAATTACAAAAATCATTAAGACCCAATTTGACCTGTTGTAACCAGTTATAAACTGTTGGAAGTTTTTCCAATTGGTTATACTATAAATTAAAGATGCCAAGAAATTATATTCTTGGTTTATCCTTTATCCAAGTGTAAGCAAACAAAGTTTGCACCTGAAATAATTTCAGGACTGGGCAACTCGTATATAGAAGCTAATGACTTCACATCACTTGCCTTGGTATCCCATGATGCAAAGCACATATCCTTATGGACATGTATAATGCTGTGCATTATGGGAAGGGTCACTACCCAGACCAGTTTCAACCTTTATTGAGGTCTCATCAGTGGGAGCCAGACCCAGAAGTGATACCAAGGTTGAAGTAATGCGGAAGTCATATTTCCATATATGAGTAGCTGAAAGGTGTCACACCTTATTATCATCCCGCTGATGAGACCTCAATAAAGGTAAGTATCAAAGGTAAGTAAGACCTCAATGGCTTCACTTGTGGTTTTGTGGTGGTGAATTTGGATTTCGAGATACATTTACACCCCAAGTTACATAAGTAGTGTGTTCTGTAAATCTTTATGTAACTCGAATTTTACGTAAGTCGAATTTGTAAATTACATACATACAATAAAATGTTCAATGGCTACTCATACCACTGTCTTACACTAATTTTTTTTGCCATTAATCAGATGTTTTCATTTTTAATATTTTTCCTTTTTGGGGTGATTAAAAAAAAATTCAATTATAAAAAACAATTGTATTTGAATAATATACATACTGTAAATATGAAAGTATGCAAAATACATAATATAAAAGAATATAAAAACAAACTGAAATATTCACTTTTCAAATAAAAAAATGTCTTGTGATGGCTAATTTGGCTGTTCTGTGGGAAGTTTTACCCCTTTCGATGTTGAAGGCTGAGAGTAGTCGGGGTCATTCTATCATCACCAATCCTATAACCTTTTCCAGATCCAGACATTCTCCATATCCCAGTCCTTTCTTATCCACTCATGTATTCACTTCTAAATCCAGCATGCATTCTGCTTACACATTCTCCTTCTCCACCATTACCTCCTCCCCATTTCTCTGTCTGTCTTGTGTCCTGTCCTCTCATTCCTCTTCATTTACACTACTCATTTACTTCCCTGCTCTTTCACATCGCATCTTACTTCCTCAGATCTTCTATTTACTGCATTTAATTACTTTCCCTTTCAGCAACAGTTTCTCCAGCTGACTCATGCCAAAACCTTTTATATGCAGCCCATCTCTCTCTCTCTCTTTCTCATACAGTTCCATCTGTCCACATTCACAAAATGCATTTTTATCTCCTCACACAGATCCTTTAGCATGCTGTTCATGATCTTTGTTCATTGTCACTACTCATCATCATCATACCTGGGCAACACGCTGGCTGCTTTTCCTATCACACTGTTATCTTTTACTCTTGTGAACAACTCCTGATATCCACCTAACGTTCTACCAGATTGTTTGTTCTACTACCACTATTGATGCTTTTGCTTGCTTGCTCCTTATATCCAAAGCTTTAGTCATTAAATATATGAACAATAGCAGTGTGTGTATAATTATTATTATTTTACACCTCTAGGGAGTCCAAAGACTCATCGAGGGAGAGTGTGCCAACAGCATCGAATGATTGGCCCCCTTCTAACTACTAACCACGCTCAAACTTACTTAACTGAGCCATTAGTAGCAGAGGTTCTACCAATCGACCAACCTTTGCCGGCAATCTAAAATAGAAATGCATTGACCATATTGGCAGTGGAAATTGGTTTCCATATTAAAAGCACAAATACTTTACTGTTTATCTTGTATAGCATCATATCATCAAGAACAAGAAAGTAAACATTCAAACCCAAATGAATAGAATTACATGCAAACATAGTTATCATCTGGATGCAGTGTATGTATGTATGTATGCTGGAGACAAAAAACAACTCTATTAGGAAACTTAATGTAGTATACACAGATGTGTAAATGCTACATGTGATTTTTTCAGAACAAAATTTAAAATGATGACATCTGAAAAGAACATAACATTAATATCCAACAATGTGTAAGCAGAAGAAGAATCAGAAGTGAAAGATTAGCAAAGAAATTCAATAATATCATATTAAAGCACAAATGTCAAGATAAAATACAAAGAAAAACCTAGATGCTGTAAGGAATGCTTTAGAAAGATTGAAATATAAGAGGTGAGCGAATTAATCTGTCTCTCATATCCTCCAGAAACATGGTGCTTAATTGACCAATTTGGAATATTGTTGATAAGTAGCTAGTTATGAAATATTGTATCGTACTTAAGTATAAAGAGCTAATAAGCTTCATTTCGGCAATGAAAACATTACTTAAATTAAGGGGATATTAAATCCCACATAGTTTTAAAACCGAATAAGAAACTCAAAGATTGGAATCAGAGAGTTTCTTGCCGAATATAGTAAACTATAAAGTATCGGCGACACTAGCGTTAGCCAATGCAAGTGATCCTAGTACGTAGTACAATACCGGGCAACTAGTTGCAAAGGTGGAGGGAGTTCAGATCGCTATTCTTAGGTATTTTCCATAATGTAAAAACACATTTCCTAGGAAATGTATGCTGTTATTACATTATGGAGGGAGGTCACTACCCAGACCGGTTTCAGCCTTTTTTGAGGCTTCATCAGTGAGTAGCTAGACCTAATACCAAAGTGTATAGCGAAAAGAACTTATGTACTCTGCGAACGAGTTTTCCAAACAGGTGCAACCATTAAGTTACTTAAGTATAAAGAGCTAATAAGCTTCATTTAGGCAATGAAATGTAATAACAGCATACATTTCCTAGGAAATGTGTTTTTACATTATGGAAAATACCTAAGAATAGCGATCTGAACTCCCTCCACCTTTGCAACGAGTTGCCCGGTATTGTACTACGTACTAGGATCACTTGCATTGGCTAACGCTAGTGTCGCCGATACTTTATAGTTTACTATATTCGGCAAGAAACTCTCTGATTCCAATCTTTGAGTTTCTTATCCGGTTTTAAAACTATGTGGGATTTAATATCCCCTTAATTTAAGTATCGTATCGTACTATCACATTATTAGAATGTTTATCTCTACTTCAGAAAAAGAAAACAATGAGATTGAATTTTTCATTCAGTTTACTATATTCGGCAAGAAACTCTCTGATTCCAATCTTTGAGTTTCTTATCCGGTTTTAAAACTATGTGGGATTTAATATCCCCTTAATTTAAGTATCGTATCGTACTATCACATTATTAGAATGTTTATCTCTACTTCAGAAAAAGAAAACAATGAGATTGAATTTTTCATTCAGTCCTGATTTTTCACTTTCATGAACTGGTAGATGAATGCTTTTGCTTGCCTTGAGTATGGTACAAGACAACATTATTTGTTGTATGCTATATTAATTATAAATTGGAAAGACTGAGGCTTAAATCTCATCAAGATGCAAAGAAACTTTATTTAGATATTGCAGAGTTTTTCATATTGTAACACAGGCAAACCTGCCAGAAGAACATATGCAATTGACAGCCATAATACATTATGCTGATAGAATTAATTGTCATATCAGATCATTAATTAGGTTTCCAAAAAGTCTAGTTACTTGGCTGTGGTAGAACATTGAGTGCCTAATGTGCAAGAGGAAAATTGTAAATATCACAAAGGTAGTAGCAAAATTTCTTTAAGTCTAATGAGAAAGCTTAGAAATTGAGATAAACATACCACAAAAGGAATCAAAGATAATAAAAGTAATATTTATAAACTGAAGATAAGCTTTTCTAGATGTGTGGAGTAATTACTTTAAAAATTATTAAATGAGGTAATAAGTGATAGCACAATGATAGGACATATCTAAAAAGAGTGAATTGGGAGTCGTCGTACGGTAGCATCTTCTAGCAAGAGGGTTGCAGCAGATGAGCAGCTCTTCTCCATTTCTATGCCTTTTCAAAATCTAGAAATCCCCAAAACAACTTTCCACCATGGTGGAAAGTTGTTTGGTGAAAGTGGAATTTGGACTCCGAATCAATGGTTCGGAGTTGAAACTGTTCCTCATTCATTTCTTTTTCTATTTTATTCTTAATTCTCTCTAAAATTATTTGTGCCAGAATTTTTGCAGTGTGAGTTATAAGACTTATCATTCTAAAATTGTTACAGTCTAAAACTTCCATCTGTTTTGAAATGGGGATAAAAATTGATCTTCTAAACTCCTCTGGTAATTCTTGTCCCTCATAAATTCCGTTAATAATTTCCCATACCACTTCCATACCTTTTTCACCTATATTCAGTGGTGAGCTATAAATGGGCTCGCCCGAGCCCTTTGTTAAATTTTTCTCAAATTTGTGAGCCCCTTGTTCTTCTTGTTTACTTTTTTATTTTTTTTTAAAAAAAAAAAAATATTTTTTTTTGAAATATATTAAGCGACAAACTCATATGGTAACCTAACAAAGTGATTTTATTAAATAAAATATTATAGTTACTGTTACTACCATTTTACAAATAAGAATTCACATATAATAAATATAAATAAAAAATAAATTAATCGCATATAAATAAATAGGACTAAAATAATGCCCCTTGATTGGTACCGTTGACTATCACTTGAAGTATAAAAACAAAGAGAAATATAACGTATTTCGATATTATTGTGTTTAGATAATATTTATTTATAGATTGTCATAAAAACTTCTATTGCAAAGAAAATAAATTTATTTTGTTTATTAAAAATGGCGACTATTTCATATGTGCGATTATAAAAGATTTTATTCTTATTATATTTTGATAGTAAAAAATGTTTTTCTTATGTAAGATAAATTAACACTGTTGATTGTGTGCAAATATTTCATGTTTAGATCATGAAATATTGGTTTTAAAATGATAGCCTTTACAGGTTGTCCCTTCATACTTTTTGATTGGCATTTGTACACAAGCTGTATTAATAAAAGTTTTTGTCTGAAATGCGGCTTTTTTTTTTTTTTTTTTTTTTTGCTCGAAGATGCGAGCCCTTTGTTAAAATTTCCATAGCTCACCACTGCCTATATTCCTTATAAGTTCTATCTGTATACCATCTGTTCCAGGGTATTTTCCTTCTTTCATCTTTTGAATTGCTAGATTAAATTCCTCCCTCATGATGTACATCCTCTGCCCACTATGCTCTTTCATTTGATTTTCTCCTCTTTCTCTATCTTCATAAAGTTTACTTACATATTCTTCCCATCTCTGTAATATCTTCTCCTTTTCTATCAGAATTTCACCTCTTTCATTCTTGACTGCTCCAGTCCTTTGCATCTTTCTCCTTCTTATCATCATATTAATGTTTTTATGAACACCTTTTATGTCATTTCTTTCTGCCTTCGATGATGTAACTTTACTTACACTAGTGGCCAAAATTGTGGAAACCTTTTGGAAAAAGTGTATTTTTGAGGTTTGACAGCTCATAACACCACTTTTTTTTTGGTGTAATACCATAAAATTATATATCAGTGGAAAAATAATTTAATCAAGAATGTAATGCAACAAAGTTTGTTTAATTATCTGTATTCTATGAAAAGTTATAGCCGATCAACCAGAAAAAAGAAGCACAACTTGCTTAGGCTGATATGAAGTAGCTTTCCTCCATTTGAATGTAGCCAATGAGCATGAGTGTTTAGAGAGCCAATCAGGTGTCATCTTGTTTTGGCAATGAACCAATAAGGTCACAGTAGGATTCAGCTATTGATGTCATGTATTGGAGCTGAGAGGAGGACATTTGTCAGTGTGTTATGGTTGGTTTTTTTGTGTTCTTTCATTTAGTGAGCTTGTAAAACATAATAAAATTAAAGAAATGGTACAAAAGAGTTGACTGGTCACCCAGAAAGCAATGTAAAATAGTACTATTAAGTGAACAAGGGGCTACAGTTATGAAGAAATTAGAAGAAAAATTGGTGGAAACTTAACTAAAGGTGGCATTTCTAAATTTTTGAAGAGGTATAAGGAGACTCAGTCACTACAAAACCAGACTAGTAAAGGCAGGAAAAGGTGCACAACAGCAAGTGATGATAGAAGAATTGAGAGACTGTGCCTATGTGACAGAAGAAAATCATCTGGGTGTATACAAGATGAAATGGCGCAATACAATGTGAAGTTGAGTGCAAGGACTGTTCAGTGCAGGCTGCAGGAATTTGGTCTAAATGCTAGAATTCCACAAAAAAAGCCATTTTTATCTTGAAAAGATTAAACTGGGCTAAAACCCATGTTAACTGGACAGCGGAACAATGGGATAGTGTTATTTGGAGTAATGAGACCAAAATCTCCCTGTTTGGTAGTGATTGCATAAAATACGTAAGGAGAAGAATCGGAGAAGATTTGCATCCTGATTGCATTACACCTACTGTGAAACACCCACTTAGTATTATGAACTGGGGTTGTATGACATCAAAAGGTGTGGTCAGAATTTGTGTGATTAATGGGAATATAAATGCCCAAAAATACATAAATGAAATACTTGAACCCAAACTGAAGCCTTCCACACATGATCTTTTCCAAGATAATGAAGCATTTATATTTCAACAGGATTCAGCTCCATATCATGTTGCTGCTGTGTGCAAAAAGTAGTTTCAAGATAATCATATTCCACTGCTGGAATTGCCTGGGAATAGCCCTGACCTTAACCCAATCGAAAATCTATGGAGCCGACTAAAGAAACTTGAGAGTCAGAAGCAACCCACCAATAAAACCCAATTAATAGAAGTAATAATTCAATCCTGGTTTCACATCATAACAGCTGCAGAACTAAAATACTTGGTTCACTCCATGGGAAGGCGTTGTAAGGCTGTAATTAACGCTAAAGGTTACCCAACTAAGTATTAACTCACATTGTGAGAATTTTTGTATATCTCATTTCTTCTATGTGTTTCACTTTTCTGCTTTATAACTGCTGTTCTAATAAAAAATGCTTCATAAAAGTTATTGCATTACATTCTTGATTAAATTATCTTTCCATTGATATATAATTTTATGGTGTTACTCAAAAAAAAAAAAAGTGGTGTTATGAGCCATCAAACCTCAGAAATACACTTTTTTCAAAAAGTTTCCACAATTTTGGCCACTAGTGTATTTCACCTAACCACTCTTCCTTTTTCCTTCTTATCTCTCTTTGTATCTCCCTACTCAAGTCTTTATACTGCTTTTTTTTTCCTCCTCTGTTTTACTATTAACTAACTTTCTTCTTTGTGTTATTTTCCTCAAGATATTGTCCGTCATCCATGGTTTATTTCTTTTCTCTCTTTCCTCTTCTTTTTTGGCTAAATGTAATTCTGTAGCAGTAATTATGCTTTCTTTTAGAATCTTCCATTTTTCATTTACATCGTCACTTTCTTGTATATTTCTCTCATTCATTTCTTCCTCTACTTTCTTTGCAAATTCATTCACCATACTTGGTATCTTCAGGTGCTCCATGTTCCATGATTTGTTCTGTTTCCCTGCAGTTACCTTTTTTAGATTAATCCTCATCTTAGTTGACAGCAATATGTGATCTATATCACAGTCTGCTCCTGGATATGTTGTCACATCTTTTATAATGTTTCTCTATCTTTTGTTTATCAAAATATAATCTATCCGATTTCTTTTACTATTTATATCCCCCCCCGGGGCTCTCCACGTATACAATCTTCTTGGATGTTTCTTAAACGAAGTGTTCATAATTGCTAAATCATGTTTTCTACAGAAATCCAACAGCATATCTCATCTCTCATTTCTCACTCCCCATCCATATAGCCCAACAATATCTTTCTCCCTTCCTCTTCTGATTTTTGCATTCATATCGCCCTGTATTATAATTATATCTTTTGTTTCTTTACATTTCAAACCCTGTTCTATATCACCAGAAACTCTCTCTACCTTCTCATCCTCATAATCACAAGTAGGTAAATATACCTGAATAAGTAGAATATTTCTTGGTTTTGCTTTCATCTTTACCACCAAAACTCTGTCTGAGATTTGCCAGTAGCCTTCCACACATCCTGCCACTTGTTTATTCAATATTATACCAACACCTGCTTGATGTTGCTCTTCCCCTCCTGAATAAATTATTCTCATTCCATTCTCTGTTCTAATCTCCTTTTCCTCTCCATCTCACCTCAGCCATTCCCAGAACATCTATTTTCAATCTTAGCATCCCCATCTTTACAATCTCCAATCTTTCAGTTTGAAGTAAGGTATTCTTCAATACCTTACTTCATATTTGGAATGTGAAAATAATTGGATCTTGGAATGTGAAAATAATTTTTACGTTCCAAGATCCAATGTGAAAATTACTTTTAGCCCCTTTTCCACATGAATATATTCCATTTTCCTCTTCTCCACCTCCCTTAGGCTTTAGTAAAGATGATTCATATGACTGACATGCAATCTGGTCAATATCCATACTGGAACAAGTGACCTCCCTGGTAGCCAATTGCACAGTTTCGGACCCAGGAGTCCCATCCTGAACTGTGCATCGCTTGTCATTTTGATCCTTGCTGCTCATCCAAATTGGGAGTACATATCAATATTTAAAACCCATCAGAAAACTGAAATATAGAAAGATGGAATTGATGACATTTGACTTGAAATATGGCAGCATAAAAGTTTTAGAAATGGGACTACATAGCTTAGAAAGCTAAGTCAGAAGTTCAAATCCCATATTGGTATAGAGGTCTGATCGCATTAATTTAAAAAGGAAATAATCTGAATAATATGAAAATTGTAGTAGAATTTTTTGCTTACTGACTGTTCTAATAAAGATTAGTATAAGTATACTGAGAAAAAGCTAAGAAAAAAAATGTTGAAGTGAAAATGGTGAAGAATACGTTTAGTTTACATCAAATAGATGTTGGTAAGATTTTTAACTTATGACAAATAGTTGAGAAATCATAAGAATTTACTAAGGATCTCTATTTAACCTTTGTCAATCACAAAACAACATACGATAGGCATCAAATAGAAAATCTTTTTAAAATGCTAAATCTGCATAGAATTTTGTTTTATACAGAGTGACATAGAACTAGGACAGATTCTTGACGAAGTAATGTGATCAGTAATAACAGAGGACTTCAGCTCAATCATAGCAAGACAAAGATTATTGTTCTCAAAGGAAATACAGGATAGGGAAGCTCCTGAGAAACAAGCGTACCTTAATGGAGAAAGAATTGAGGAAGTCAGCAAGTTTGAGTACCTGTGATCCATTATTAATGTGAAGAATTGCTGTTCAGAAGACATCAGAAGAAGATTAGGAATGGCTAAAACAACAGTCAGAGACTTGTCTAAAATTTGGAAGGATGGATCTATCTCCATGGGAACAAAGTTGAGGATTTTGGATGCAGTTATTTTTCCAGCAGCAACTTGTGGATGTGAGACTTGGAATCTAAAGAAATCAGATAAGAAAAAAAAGATAGCTGCTTTTTAGATGTAGTATTACAGTAGGTTGTTGCGGATATCATGTACTGAAAGGTGTACAAATGAATGGGTGTTAGAAAGGATCAGTAGAACTTTAAAGGTTTCTTAATGATATTGACTGAAGAAGGTTAAAATACTTTGGACATATTGAAAGGATGGAAGGAGGACTTCTCAGAACAGTAATAGAAGGTAAAGTTCCTGGAAAAAAAGAGGAAGGGGTAGACTGTCAATGAGATGGATGGATGGATGGTGTATGTGTGGAGTGACTGATCTTCAGAGTTGAAGCCACCAGAAAAGCATACAACAGGACCACATGACAAGACTAGTGTGGTGCATCGGAGTTACCATATGGCATTTGTGGATGTCCAGTGAACAAGTGGATGGATATACATTTTTTGCCCTTAACTAATATGAAAATATCAATAACATAGTCGATAAGAGACTTTTCTTTTTACTAATTTCTTCTCACCATATGAATTTGTGCACATTGTTATGTTGGAACATGACATTAGTGATGTCTGTCCTGCACAGAAATCCAGAAAGTACTTACCATTATTATTAGTTCTGCCTTTTCTTTAAACTTTTCCAAAATATTTCTATAAGTCTGGTATTCATTTTCTATTTTACTGTTTAGGTCTCCAACAAAGATCAACTTTTTCTTTGTAAGCTGCCTTTTTTTAATGGCTTGAAAAACTCCCCTGCTAAGAAGCAGGGAAGTTTTTCCAACTTTAGTAGAACCATTTGTGATATTTACCAACATCATTTTACTTGAAATTGCCTGCCATTCAAGGAGATTAACTTAATGTTTAGTGTGGAATACTATATTTATTCCTTTTTGGTAATGCCAGTTTATGTTGACATGGTTCTTCTTTTCTGTAATTATTCTTCCAATTCCACTTCTTTTCCAGTGATATTTCTCATGTTGATGTCTATCTTGAATTCTGTTAATGTTGTTTGAGTTTGATCTAGCAACTGACTTTTCACTGTTCTCCATGGTTCCCTCATGAATCATGGGAGAGAGAGGGGCTTGTTTGGTTGGCTGAATCCCAAACTGCCAAGCCATCTTTGTTCATTCACTGTTCAGATAGATGGCTACTAAGTGCACTGAAGGTGAGGATTGGACATGTCTGTCAGAAGCTTCAGTTGATTTTCTGCATTCCTTCTCCTTCCAGTTATCTTGCTTTGACCCTTAAGTGACCTCAGATAAAAAGATAGAAACTATGAAAATAGGCAGGTAACAGTAAATATCAGCTACTTTTTTGGGCCTGTAGAACACATTTTTGCTATTTAGACAATGCCTTTAGTGATGATGACAGATTATGGAAATGGTTAAGTAAGACTAGTATGGTAGGAAGCCAGCTAAATAATTTTGTGTACAGTGAGAGAGAGAAATTAGTGAAAGCATTGAGTTATTAGTATATAAGATAGGATTTAAACTAGTTTTAACTTATGGATCTGAGAATTCAGCTATAAATAAAACATTTGATCAAAAAACTAGAGACATGGATATGAAAGTTCTGAGGAAATTTGTTCACTTTTAAGAAGTGAACAAATAGCATCAAACGAAGAACCATATTACAAATGAAGACATCAGAAAAGAACTTTGGCTGCTTAAATATTCGGTCTAAGATGTTAAGGAGTCAGTATATGGTTGCTTAAACAGAATGAAAGACCTAAGATTACCAAAACAAGTGTATAAATATCAAAATCTTTCAGAAGAGCAGTTGAGATGAGTAGATCACTAGAGAAATTTTGGAAACAAGAAAAAAAGGTGCAAAAATTAATTTGAACAGCAAAAAAAGTAGCAGGTATCCTATCCTGAAGGAAGATCCCTAAATCTGTTATTTAAAAAAATATATAAAATAATAAATATTTGACATTCATAATATCTATTGTATTCATATATATATATATATATATAAAGATATAAAAACATCAGTTGAAATTTTAAACGTTATGTCTTACCAGCCTGGAACTCGGGGGGGGGGGGGGGGGTTGGCTGCCCTAGGGGCCAGAGCCCCCTAGTGTGTGTGTATATATAAATATATATATATATATAAGATTACAAGATTGTACAATCAATATCCCTTCATCATAATTTGGTGGCCCTGAAAAGGGCCTTTTGAGATCACACAAAAACTGGTAGATAATGAAGACTCACCCAAAGACTGATATAGGGTGGGTTGATGCAGTTAGAAGTGCAGTTCAAAAAACTGTAGGCCTGGCAAATAATAGAGCAGTTTATAGGAAACTAGTCATGAAATATTGTGTTGGGCTATTGTAATATCTGATATATTCTTGAGGATACATTGCAAGATAATATGGCTTCTTGCACTTTTTTTTTCACCCCTTTTCTAATCCTGTGGTATTAACAGTCACATGACATGTTTGAATATACTTTGTTGGTTATTGCTTGAAATTTAATTTAAATACTTTTGTTTTGTGATTTATCATTTTGGTTGAAGTATGTATATTGTTTGAGTATGACTCTTCCTGGTTTTGAATGTCAGTAAACTGTTTTGCTTCCCCCCCCCCCCCGCGCCCAGGACATAACTGAATATTTATGTTTTAATGACATTAAACCATTACCTTCATTAAAGTATGTAACATAATATGTGCTAGCCACTTCAAAATAGTAATGTTGCTTATGGTAATACCATTAAGCATTTTCCAGGGCTTTTTATTTGATTCTTCCTAGAATTTGAGATAATCATTCTATATACCAGGCGTGGCCAACTTCATTCTATACGAGGGCCAATATATGATGAGTGGTAGCGTCACCGGCCACACACTTTTAGACAGAACTTAAATAAAAATAAACTCTGCATTTTTTCAAGGCAATAGTTATATGTATTGAATTACTATATTTGTTAAATAATTTTACTACTGGGAGAACAATATAAAGTACTTGATTGATTTAAATAAGTTGTTAAATTAAATTTAATTACATATTTCTGGTTTTTTTACATGTAACACAACTTAATGAGAACACTGTGGATGTTCATGTGCGGCAACAAGTTCATCAAAGTTGATTTTCAACGATGATGACGATATTCGTAACAAATCCTGAAGGTGATTTCGTGTTGAGAATATAAATTGTTTCAGTCATCAGAAATAACGAATATAACTAGTATATGAATCAGAAAATCTGCGGTCGAAACTAATAACTAAATTGATAATGCATATAATTTAATATAGTTTTTATCCTGCCTTGGGCTGCACAAAATCACATTGCAGGCCCCATGCGGCCCACTGGCCTGCTATTGGCCACCTATGCTATACACATTACAAAAGTTACTAGACACTCCTGAAGATCCAGGTAATGCATACTCTGCTGGCTATTATGATGTGTCAATGTTTATGCAGTGGTATAATAAGTGACAGTTACATATGTAATGTGCATTAACATGGGACAATGTGAATGTAAAGTTTGAGATTATAGAATGATTATAGAATTATAGAAAAGATTATAGAATGTCGCATGGCTAGTCAGCAAAGTGGATAGTGTCACCCTTCAATCCACAGGCTGCTGGTTCAAATCCCACTATGGACATGGATGTTTATGAATGTTTCTAAGTGGTAGATGAATTTCATTGTTCATGAGACCATCACCCTACTTATTGGAGACCGTAAGTTACTTGAAAAATTCTGTGTGACCGCTAGAGCAAGTTTTTGGAATTCACATAAAAATACACCTTAGAGTTGCATTTCTTAACATTTCCGATCAACTACATGCATTGCTGGCAGAATGGTGTCCAAACTGCCCAGTTGTACTGGTTAACCCTGAAAATTAACCCACAGGGAACCATCAAACTATGAAGCACATGATGACAGTCCTTTCATAGTTATCAGAGGAGGTCTTCACCTGGAGAGACCAGAGGTCACTTTTTCCCTGTTAGTTCATGCACTATTTGGTAAGAGGTTCATACTATCAGTTGTGAGGGTTGTGCCACTGTCATAAGCCCTACATCGCTCGCAAGAATTGTCATAAATTTTTTTTTTTTACATGACTCCTACCTATGAAAGGTTGTAAACTTATAGTACATTAGTAACATGAGTAGGCTCTTTTTTTTTTTTTTTCTATTTTTATTAATTTTATCATTTTCTGTGCTTTTTTATTCATTTTTTACCTGGTGTGGGACACCAAGCATGGAACTTTATTGAGGCATCTCAGGTCTCCAGTAAGAAGGGTAGTGGTCTCACTGGACTGTGAAATTGATCTCCCACCTAATGACTATCACAAAAATCAATGCCTACATTAGAATTTGAACCTGTAGCCTATTAGTTTGAAGAGCTGTTAAACTAACCACTCAGCCAACCAGGCCACTCTTGTACAGTCTTCTTAAAATAAAATCGAATAAAATGAATATGTTGAAGCAAAACAGTGAGTAGTGTATCAAATTAATATAAATGGAATATGTATTTGTGAAATAGATGAACAAGTACAGAATAGGTAATGACATATTCACGACATTTACTTTTGCCTTTCAAGGATTGACTAATATTAAATCGATAACTATTTCAATATAAACTTTTCCCACAAATATATCTGAATGGATGGAGTTGCATTCTTGAAATTGTATCAAAACCTGGTGGAAAAATTTGATCTGGTCTGAAGAGCACACAAATCCTGTCATGTAGAGTAGTGGAAAACTTGGACAGACAATCAAAACTTGTTTATGTCACACATGCATTGTTTGGCTGTGTGTGTGTGGTGAATGCTATGGATTACCATTTACAGGAGTATTTTGTTCTGACACAACTTCAGCAGTGGTATTGTCCATAAACATTGATAACAAGGTCTCCCTTAGCTTTCTGGACAACTGTTTACTCACTCCTAGTATTGTTTTAGAAGCACTATGGAAACAAGCTCTGTAGGTACTAATGTGATAATGTCCTCTGTCATAAAGAGGTTTTTTTTGAATGGTTTAAAAAAAAAAAAAAAAAAGATTTCCAAGATGGCTTGACCTGCATAGAGGCTTGATCTGAATTAGAACATATTTAGGACAAACTGAGCAGCAGGCCAAATCATCCACTGTCATTGTAAGAACTAGTTCTGTATTATGAGTGGAATCAAGTCACATTCTGGTAGCTATCTTTCAAAACTTGGTAGAAAGTATGTTTTGGAGACTTCAGGCATGTATCAAGTCCTCGGGTTTTTATTATTATTATTATTTGACACCTCCAGGGAATCCAAAGACTCATCGAGGGAGGGCACCCACTCCACAACTCTGTCTCTGCCACACAGTCCACCAACTGACCACAACTACACCAACGCCATCTATTGCCGGCCACCATCACTAGTCTTTCCACGGACAATCACAAACATCCATGCCCACGGCTGGATTCAAACCCACAGCCTTTTGGCCGGAGAGCAGAATGCTAACCACTCGGCCAGCCAGGCCGGCTGGCAGAGTGGTTAGTGGTTTTCTAACTCACTATTAATTTTGTGAAATAAAATGTTTACTATTGATGGTAGTGGTGGTGGTAATATACACTCTGATTTACTGTGATGTGGTGGGGAGACTCACCACCACAATCACAGTAAATGTTTGTCTATATAGACAAAAGTCATCCTCATTAACTGTTCTTAGATAAAATATATGTTGAATGATACTGTGATTAATGATTTCGCTCTCTCTCTCTAAGAAATAAAATTAGAAGTATTGCAATTCTAAGATGGTTTCCAAGGGTAGTAACTAAGAAGTTGGGCAAAGAACAGAAGTATGTGCTTTGTTATAGTGTATAATTGTAAAATAATTTTCAGCATAGATTTGAACAATCAAGTCCTTGCCAGACACAAGGACTGTTATCTTCAGCAACTGACTAAGGTACAGTAACTCACCTGCTATTTGGACCCTTAGTTAAATAGGCTTATTTCTGTGGTTTTCATCAGGAATGCAAAGATAATTATTACTCTTGCATTCAGTATATGCTGCTCTTTAACAAATCCTAGTCACATTTGTTCACTTCTTTTTGTTTGAAAAATATCGTTATATTCAACATTAATTAAATTAAGGGGATATTAGATCCCACATTGTTTTAAAACCGAATAAGAAACTCAAAGATTGGAATCAGAGAGTTTCATGCCGAATATAGTGTGGGATCTAATATCCCCTTAATTTAATTAATGTTTATATTGCCGAAATGAAGCCTGTTGGCTCTTTATATTTAAGTTATATTCAACTTTTTATTGGCAATTAAAAATTAAATTTTATTACTGTATGTTAAAATATATGGTGTAATATAGTTGCATTTAGTTGAAACTTTGATATTAAAAGTTATAACAATAATGCTTTCAATTAACTAACATGTATATCATTATTTACAAATCATAAATATATTTTGCAAGAAAAAAAAAAACTTCAGTACACTATTTTAAAAATTTTAATACAATATATGTTCTGTATATAGTGATAACCAGTACTTCATAAATACTACTTAAATCTGCTGGTCACCAAAACCTTTTACTCAGCCATAGTATGAATTGTGGTAAAAAGTGTATGTACATATATATATGCACACACACCAGTGGATAAATATATATATATATATATATTTACCACCATTTCAATTTCAGAAACAAAGAGAACATCTTTAATAATAAAACAACCAAATTCAAATTATGTGCAATAATTTGTAAGATCTGGCAGGCATGTTACATGCTACTTCTCTTCCATGACAAGAACTAGTTCATTTCACTATTTCATCTGTCAAAGTACACTGCAGCTGAATTTTGAAGAGAAATTATGTTTAACAAATGCTTCTTCCATTTTTATATATAGTATGCATCTCATGTAATTGATGAGTTTCACCTCATTTGAAATATATGTAAATAAGCATCTACAAGAAGTACTAATGGAGTCTTTCATTCCCTTAACTAATTTTTGTTTAATGATATCAGCAGTAACTGACACAGAATTACATTTCATGTAGTTTTGATGCTGTTCTGCTACTGAGTGTTTTAAGTTTTTGAAATCAGTAAATGGTTTATTGAATTTAGCTTTATAATAAGCTGTATTAAAAAGATAATTCAGGTATTCAAACATTTTAGAATCCATCTTCATTGCAAAATGGACTAGAGGTATATTTCACGGGCAATTTCTTGCCAAGTCTATGTCATGGCTTTTTTTGTGACAATTATAGTCTCATGAAACCTAAATGTTTCCATTTTAAAAAGGCCTCAAAAACTTTCGGTAATCTGTAGTTTCTGTCAGCAGTTAGGATATGTTTTATACATTACAGAAACAACTCCATCTATCTAGCACAACCACTTGAATTCCTTGAGCCATTTGTTTTGAAAGCATGTCCTGATTGTTTTTAGTTGATCTCTTAACACATAACTCTTTTCTCCTGTGTATATTCTGATCAGTGGTGCACCCAGTGGGGGGGTTCAATTTTCTTTTTTTTTTTTTTCAAAAAAAAAAAAAATTGAAGAAAAAAACGAAAATTTTCCAAAAATCTTTTCCTAATTAAAATTCTTTTTTTTAAAATTTATGTTGTGTCGTGTCTTCTATTTCTATACTACTTATGAATTAGCGATCATTACAAATGCTCAGTCATAGTCATATGCAATGCATAGTGTGTATTCTCACATCATCTACTCAACTCCCCCCCCCCCCCAAAAAAAAAGATTAAATTCTGAGTGCGCTACTGATTCTGATTCCTTACCTTTGCTTTCAGTTTTGCATTAAACAAAACTAAAAAGTGTAGTTCACATAATTTCTTTCATTCATTGTCCATAATGAAGTGTGAACTTATATTCTGTCCTGTCAGGTGTCTTCTCCCTCTAGAAGATCGACTACCATTTGTCTCCACCATGTCCTGTACTGCGCCCCTCTGCTGCATTCCTCATATGAGAGATAGGTCCAGTCTTCTATATTTTTCATTCCCTCCAGTCTTTGTCTTCCTCTCCTTCTCTTTCCCTCAACAGTTCCTTTGAGAAGTGTCCTTTTTGGGCAGTTACGCCTGAGAATATGTCCGAAATAGCTGGTTTTTCTCTTTTTAATTTCTTTTATCAGGCTCCTGTTTATGCCTACTATCTGTAGTACCTCTTCATTTGTCTTTTTTGTCTTTCCATGATATCCTCATAATTCTTTGCAGCATTCACATTTCAAAGGCCTCCAGTTTTTTTACACTCAGATTGGACATGCTCCAGTCTGAGAGTAGAGAGAGTCTCTACTCCATATAATAATATGGACCATATGTAACATTTGGAGATTCTTAGTTGTTTTCAGATTTAATTCTCTAGATGTCAGTAGATTTTTCATATTGTTGAAAGTTGACCTTGTGATTTCAATCCTTTTTTCTAATTTCATCTTCTGTCCTGCCATTCTCTGTGATCAAGTGCCCAAGGTATATGTATGTTTGCACCTGTTCTAATTTATTTCCTTTTATATTGATGCATGTTTTTGGTATTTTCTTTTTTCTTGAAATTATCATGATTTTTTTCTGAGGCCATACTGCTCGCTGTACTTAAGGGTTTCATTTATAAGAATCTTGCGGTCATATTTTTTTCAGCTAGAAGAACTGTGTCATCTTCATATCTTAGATTATTAATATTTCTTCCCCATACAGTGATTTCTTGGAGGTTACTAATTTGATTAAATATTTCTTCTGTGTACAGGTTAAAGAGAATTGGAGACAAGACAGCCTAAGATGCAGTCTGTTCCCGGTAAAGATTAGTTATTAGCCTAATGTCTTTTCTGTCCATGCCTTTTTTTTTTTTTTTTGAAAGGATTTCAGTTAGGGTAATTGCTCATGTTGAACATTGTCAAATGCCTTTTTGTAATCTATGAAGGAGAGGTACACATCTTTTTGTTTTTGTAGATATCTTTCTATGATGGTTCTGACATTGAAAATACCTTCTCTTGTATCTACATTTTCCTTGAAGCCACTTTGTGTATCATTTATTTGTATGTTTATTTTTCTTTTATTTTTTTCAAGAATAATGTATAGGAGGACTTTTGATACTTGACTGACAAGGCTAATTGTTCTGAACTTTTCACATCTTGTAGCTTTTGTTTTTTTGGGAATTGGAACAAAAATTGAGTAATTAATAGCTTTGGGTAGAAATCCAGTCTCATATATCTTATTGCATAATTTTGTTAGGAATTCCATTCCTCCTTCATCTAGCACCCTCAGCTATTCTGCCAAGATATTATCTGTTCCTGCAGTTTTATGTGGTTTTAGTTTTCTGATGGCATTTTTAACTTCACAAAGTAAAATGGATAGTCCTTCTAAATCTGTCTATTCAGGAATATTATCTCTTTGTTGCTCGTGTAATTTCCTTGTGTATTCAATCCATCTTTCCATGATTTCTTTTTTACCCATTAGAATATGATCTCTTGAGTCTAATAACACTTGTGTGATTTACTGTATTTGTCCTGCTTGTCATTTCTCTGATCTTTTATGCATATCTCTGCTTCTGTGTTTTCTATCAAGGTTTTCTATGTCTGTACATTTATTCTTAATCCATTCCTCTTTGGCTTTCCTGCATTCTTTTTTTATTTCTTTATTCATGCTTTTATATTCAGGTTTGTTCTTTAACTTTTTTCTTTATTCCATCAACTTTAATATTTTTTTATTTATCTAAGGTTTATTCCTTTTCCTTTTTAATCATGGAGTGTATTTTTGGCTGCTTCGTTTATGCTATTCTTAAATGTTTGCCAGTGTTAATTTCATCAATTGGTGTTCTATTTTCTGTGTGAGTTGTGTTGTCAGACTTGTTAAGAGATTTTATGAATTCTTTTATAAAGTAGTCTTCACTTCTTGGTTGTTAAGTTAGTCTGAATTATAAGTTTCTCTTATGAATGGTTGGCTTGGTATCTTAAGTTTTATTTTGATTTTTGCAATCACTGGGTTGTGGTCTGATCCTATGTCTGCTCTAGGGTATGTTTTTGTTTGTGTTATTGCATTTTGGAACTTATATAAAGTATCCATAAAAATAATTCACTGGAAAATAAATTTACGAAATCAACAGAAAATGGTCAACACTGTCAGTGAAGCAAGACTAACTTTTCATGACGTCAGTAATGTGATCCATGACTTGTCTTTGCAAGATCATTGTGTTTTTTTAAATAACCCTATTAAAAAGTCCTTTCATCATGCATGTTCAAGTATATAATTACACTAAGCTAGTTTTTGTTATGAATTGTGAAAATAAGCTTACATCAATACTGCCTTATAATTGCATACCGACTTACAGGTTACAGAGGGTATTGAGAGAGCTGCGGGAGTAACCATATGGCATTAAAATGACGTCCCATGCAAATAACTAATGAACATTCTTCCTTCTTTATTCATTGGAGGCTGCCTATGATCAAATAATTTGATAGTAAATGAGATGTTTTAAAATGAAAAAAAAAATGTAAATTATGCAAAGAAATTACAGCAATAAATTTTGGATATATTTAAAATGAGGCTGAAAATTCACTGATCACTTGTCTCTGATAACTCACCTGTGGTGAATAGATTTCTGGAGTCTTGATGATGACTGTTGCTAGTCATCACATTTACATGTTTAAAATTTTTGAAAACAAAACGTTTGTTAAAAAAAAATAATGCATCTTTGCCCTTCCTGTGTGTAATGTGCAAAATGCATCACATATATAAACAGCATGACCATCAGATTTTAGGGAAAGACAACATATACTAAAATATTAATTAAAAAACTTTAATTAAATTAAAAATTAAATTAAAATAAAATTAAAACTTCCTATATTTCGGTAATGTTACATTACCATCTTCAGGAAAAAAATATATAAACAGCACATCATTTATTTATTTTATCCATACATATGCATTTTATTCCTTGGTGCTGGGGAATTCATGTATGTCACTCCATCTCAATTTTTGTTTTTGTAACTATTCTTTCCAGATGAAATTCAATGAAATTTGTTATTTAGGATGCCACTAAAATTTGCATAGGCAACTCAGTTGCTTCATTTGATTCCTATTGGTAGGATGATTTGAAATGAAATTAACAATAGTTCTACTCTTGGTGGATGGGATTGAATGACATTCGGTATTAGGATCTTCACTTAAATCTGTCACGTCATTTAAATTTTTATTTCAATGGTACTATTTTTAGTATTTGAGGATAGCATGACAAATGATATTTTTAAATGTTGTATATTGCTAGTTTGACATTTAATTAGCTTGTTTTCTCTGTTGGTCTATATTAAAAGACCAAACTAGCAGTATTCAAAATTTAAAATCATTTATGTCAACCTTGTTGCTCAAGGTAGCATTCCTGCTGTAACCTGCTTAATCCACCTAATGATTAAGACAATGATTAAATTAAAAAATCTAAGGGTTATTATAGTTAGAAATGAGTTTGAGGATTTATTTATTTGTTCATATGGAGTTCCCTCCCTTTTCTCCCCCCGTCTTTCTTGGGGCGAGTTGAGCCCCCTCATGGGGGAGTTAAGTATTTATGGCTATAGATCCGTGTGTGTTCACGGGGCCAGTTTGCCTGCTTGTGGGATGAAAAATCCCAGATAAACTGCAGGGGGGGGGAGGAACCCTGCTGTCCACGTCCAAAACCGGTTAACTTGGCTATGACTGAGGAAGATCCTTAAGCTCCTCACGTCGGCAACAGGAATCGAACCTATGACACTCCTTCCCCAGGCATATAGTTGCGAAGTGCAAAGCCACTAGGCTAACCGCACAGACAAGTTTGAGGATTATAAACCATGGATCAGGTTCTGAGAAATATTAGATAGTGAATAGATTTCATCAATAGTAAGACCATATTATAAATTAAGTTATTGGAAGTGAACTTTCTAAGGTGATATATGATCACATTAACATAATGAGAGATGAGAGTAACAAAACAGTTCTATGAAAAAAAAAAAAAAAAAAAGACAAATTAACTCTGAGAAGGACAAGATTTAGGTGGATTTGTCTAAATGTAAGCTAACCAAATTTGAGAACTATCATACATATTCTTTCTAGTTTGGAAGAAAATTTAACAGTACTAATGAAATCTTAATTGTAGATTGTAGGATTAATTAAAAGAAGGTTTATTATGATTATTTCGTGATGCCTCCAAGGAGTCCATATACTCAGGGTAGGGCACCTACTATGCAAATTTCCATCTCTACCACTTAACATGTTCGCTGCCACACTCCTCGGGCATAGTTTGTTACCGCATACCAAGCACTTTCACTTCTACAAGGTCAGTAATCTTGTAGCTGGCTTATCAGACAGAATTTTGTTTCATATGCTAACTACGAGTAATCTCGTATCACCCCCATCTATGTCGTGCATGCGCTGGCAACTGTGTAACTTGAGTTCAGAGTCAGTGCAGTAAGATTTATTGCGTCTAGTCTTACAGTTATTTAAAATTATCTAAATAAAAACCTTCAATTACACCATCGCCAGTAAAAGAAAGCTTACTGATGAAGAATTAGAAGTTTTTGCTAATATGAGGGATGATGAATGGAATGAATTATTTGGTTCCAAAGATGATTATAATGCTACAGACAACTCTAGCGATGACTCAGATGATGATATATCATATATAAATATATATATATATATGTTGAAAAAACTTCAGAAAATTGTTTTATTTGCATTAATAAATACACAGTTTATGCAACAATACCTCTTATAATATACTATACTTTTGCTGAAATTATTTTCCTTCTACCAAGCCCCCAGACGTGCTCTCCACTTTATTCACAAGCCAAGGGTCCAAATTAAAACTGCTTATACTACTGGTTAACTCGTGCTTGGCATAGTAGGTCGGTAATCAACATATGAGTATATTCGTAGTTGGCTTGTGAGGCTCATATACCAACTACGAGTATACTTGTAGTTGTCAGCGAACGTGTTAATTCACCATACTGCTTCCACCATCATCTATACCAATGCCATCTACTGCCTACCACCACTAGTGTTTTTTGTCTGTAAATTGGGTGCATTCTGAAGGCTGATTTGTCTATATGTGGGAGAAAAAACCATGCTACCTCCATATGAGTTCAGCTAACTCACTGTCAATTGAAAAATACTGATATAAAAATTCCTCCCTTCATGATGAGATTCGAACTTAGGCCTTTTCCAATCGAATGCCACAACGTACTATCATTCTTCCAGTTGCACTATGGAGGCTTAAATACAAGAAGAACGATAGTGTTATACAAGTTTATAGTCAAGCTAATTGGATTATATCTCCTACCTTTACTAATACCTTTATTTTACTCATAAGAGAAAAGGAACAATGATACTTTTCCTTCATACTTACACGGTGATCAGAATACATTATGAAAAATTATGGAGACAACTACTGTGTTAGAGCAAAAAAACTTTAGTTTAATATAAACCAAAATGAACATTGACGTTTTGACCTTCATATCAAGGTCATCATCTGGAGCATACACACACATATATATTCAGGTAACCCTTGTACAAAGCGGATGTTAGGTTCCACAGAAATGCCGCGTTATATAAATCGCGTTATGCGAGACTCATATTACATAGAAAAAGTAGGGTTATGTTCCGAAATTTTTTTTTCTTCTTTTAATTATATAAACAACAATCAAATATCCAACAAAAGTATATTTTTATTTAATTTAGGTAATTCATGTAAGTTAAGAAAACATATAAACTATGAAACAAATACATAGTATAAAAATTATAAAAATTACAAATTGTAAGTAAACTTCATTGCACATAATGCATAAATGTTTTAGGCAAAATAAAATAAAGTGCATATTTTAATCTTTTATAGCACGAGGATGTGAGGATCAGTTAATAAACATTGGCTTGTCATGTAATAACCTGATGCATTACTACAAAACAGTAGAGTAATTCTATCTTTGGAAACATTGAATCCAGGAGCTGATCTTTCATTTTTCGAAATATAGGTGCGTTTTTGCATTTTTTTTTCCAATGTAATCCGGATTCATCTGCATTGAACACCAGGTCTGCATTATAAATGTTTATAAACTTTGAGAGCTTTTTGTTTAATAAGATTTCCATCCAAAGGAATTTTCTTTTGAGTGTAATCTTCTATCCAAATCATTAGAGATTTCTCCATTTTTTTTAAATTAGAATATCGCATACACGAGCAACGGGCTTTGCACTTATCGTTGACCCAGCAATAAACACTTTCTCGGATTTTATGTTCATTTTGTTTGGTTGTTTGAATTGTTGATTCATTTAAATTCAAAGTCCTTGCAACAACTCCTGGTTTTTCTTCATTTTTCAACTGATCTATGATTTTAATTTTATCTTTGAGAGAAATGAATTTTCTTTTTAATGTTGGTTTTTCCCTTTCGTTGAAGTTTGTGGCCATCTATAAAAATAATTTTTTTACATAAAAAAAGATTATGTATGTAACTCACTAGAAAATAAAGTGCTCAGTTTGAGATTAACACACTTATGATTTTAATACACTTTCCTGGCAGAAAACGAAGACAATTTTCAACAATGAACACTTTATACGGTAAACAATTGATGTGCATACGTACTTAAGGGTATTTCCCCTAATATAAATTCGCTACTTATAACTACATGCGCAATATGGGCAGATGCAAATTTAACAAAGGTTAAATTTGATTTTCAAGTTGCATGGTGAAAAACATGTGAAAAGATAAAGGGTTACTACAATTTGTAGTCCACATTATACGAGGGTTACCTGTACAAAGAAACAAGCTGCACTACAACTACATTTTTTTTTTTAAATTATCCCATGGTATTATTATACCAGATCATAGAGGTCAAGTTCATGTATTTTATACAGCACCTTTTCTGGGTTGTTATAGAGTTCACATTTGGAAATATTCATACAGTTTAGCAAATGCATTGGTGATGTGTCCTCGATGTTACAGATTTTGCAGGTGGGGAAGACTTTTATGCCATTGCTAAACTTGATTGGTCTTGTGTGGCCAGTCTTGAGGTGAGAGATCATGGTAGTGGCACTGCAATTAAACTTGGAGTTGATGGTAGCTCCTGGATTTTCTGCTGAGTACCAGTGGTGAGTCATGTCCTGAAGAATTGTTCTTTTTCTGTTTTCTTTTTGGGTGGTTTTAAAAAGATCGAAATCTGTGGTATTAATTGTATGTTGATTACTAATCCAAATATAGAGAAATTTCTATTATACTGCGCCACCCTATATTCAGAATAGTCTATGCAAAATAGTGGAATCAAATATTAATTAACTTTAGCAGTCTAATTCTTATATATAGGCCGAATTTGACATCAAGATTTAAGATTCCCGCTAGGTCCAATAATTTTATGAACGGTGCAGTGAAAAAGAATCAGACTAACAACAAATTGAAATCAATAAAACAAAACATTTAATGCAAGGTTATATAATATAAACATAAGCATACTTTGGATACAAGATAATGCAAAATTAACTCTGTTCAACAACTCGTAACATTCACTCAACTGTTGGTATCAAACATTGAGTCAGTCTTTAAAATCTATTTTCTCCCTAATAAACAAAGATAGTTCTAAAGTTTAATATCACTGAAATTCACAGCAAATATTTTTACAGTTGTATTCTCTATCTATCCTTTAGTCAGAAATCACATAGTTCAGTCAAGAGGTAGTTATCACCTTAAGGGGGAAGCCTATTAATCGTCTAGCTTTGGTTAATTTCAGCATAAGCACCAGTTAATGTTAGGATTTAACAGGAGGACTTAATTCTTATAACTTCACTCTAAAATGCTATAAAGTACAACTGTTCTTACCAGAAGAAATCCTTGCACATATTATTCACTGGGGCACACTTAAAACTTTAGTTAACTATCACACTGGAGCTACACATTTCAAAAGTAATCTTCTTTAAATTAACTTAATCTTTAATCTCAGCACATCACAAATGCAGACACACTTGCACTAGAAAATTCACTTATTCCTCATATACTACTTTGCAATAGAATCAGCTTTCCACTAATCTTCCTTGAAAGCTCTGGAATTCAACATTAACTTCAGAATTCCATATCAATATTCTGAGTTGTCAATTTACATCTCGATCCTTCGTAATCTAGTTACAGCACTTAAATCCTATTACTACAGCCTGTTAACTCCGTGCTGCTAATAAATTATTTCCTCATCTCTATTGTACTGTTCTGAGTGCCGTTACTGTGCTGAGTGCACTCAACTGTACTCAGTCCCTAGTTCTGCAGTTCTAGTGCTGATTGCTGACTCTCTGCGTGTGACGACGACTCTAGTTTTCTCTCCCCTTCCGTTTATATACCCTCACTCCTTTTTCCCGCCAAAACTTGTTCTCCCCATCTAGCTCATATCAATTCCATCTTACGTCCATAACTCACGCGCTACCACACTCGCGCTTTCTACTTTTAACTCCGTCTCCATGACAACAATTTACATAAGTAAATTGTTGTCATGGTTTAAAATAAAATAACATTTTACCTTTACATACAGAAATAAAATAAAAAGATATTTTTCAATTCAAATAATATACAATTAAATATGATGAACTCAAATTCTTTTATTATTAACATAGGAATAAATAAAATAATCTGAAAACGTCATTTTTATACAGAGTCCTTTCCATTATTAATACATATCCTAGATTAAATAATTAAATAAAAAAACTCAAAGGTAATTATATGAATAATAGTTTATAACAAGAGATTTACATTAAATAACATCTACAAATGTAGTCTTTGATATGGTGGATTATGTTGGATTCTGAAGGGAGTATTAATAATTTTAATTTCTCTTCATTCAGAATCCAACAGTATCACTTGATGTTGCAGCCATTTTTGCTACTTCATCTGCAGTTTCGTTTCCCTTTAATCCCACATGGGATGGGATCCATTGGAAGATTATTTCAGAATCCTTATGTAGTTTGTTTATGTTTTACAATCCACATGCTTTGCTAAAGTTACACCAACCGTTACAACAATTATTGGCCTGACCTCTGGTGAGGGGGGGAAAAAACCCTTTACTACATCAAAGCTAGAGGCCTATTATTATTATTATCTATTAGGTTACAAAATTAAATTGGGCTGGAGAGCAACATGTTTATATATATATAGAAACTATGTAAGTATACATATAAATTCCAACCAATTGGTATGTAATAGTTTCCAATAAAAGCTGAAAATTGCTTCAAGTCCTAAAGTATACTGGAAACTAACTAGGCTGAATATGTGCTATCCAAATTCTTGGAATTTTTATGCCACCATTATTGTTGAGATTAGGGTGGTTAATGAGAATTTCACAGCTTCTTTAAATTTTCATTCATACCAGGTTTTCGTATGATGTAAAGAGCAGGTACTTTTTCAATCAATTTGGTGTAGGGTCATGCTCTCAACACATCTCCTTGCGTACATGAATAATGCTATGCATTAAGGGAAGGATTACTACCCAGACCGGTTTCGACCTTTATTGAGGTCTCATCAGTGGGAGCCAGACCCAGAAGTGGTGATACGGAGAGGAAGTAATGGAGAACTCATATTTCCCTATACCAGTTGCCAAAAGGTGCCTGAAAGATACTTCAGGCGCACACTTTGTTTGCTTACACTTGGATAATGGATTAAACCAAGTATGTAATTTCTTGGTGTCTTTAATTTACAATATAACCAAGTGAAAAACTTTCAAAGAATAATGATACTGTTATGCAAGTTTTTAGTTAGGTCAATTGGATTATAGCTCCTACCTTTAGTAATCTGAGTTTTTAATGAATGTTAAGAAAAGCAAGGATATTAAAAGATTGACTATGTATATAACTGAGAAAGTATATCATGATAATGAACTTGGTTGGTTAGTTGTAATCTTGATGAATTTATCTAAGAGGAGACAGAAAGGAGATTTAACTGAAGTTTATAAGTTTGGAGCATATATATACAAGATAGCAGGACTTTTCATTTGGCTGAATCAAACTCTAGTAGAGAACATAATAAAAAGATAGTAAGCAGAAAGAACAAATATGGTGTTCATTTTTTCTTGTTAGGGTAGAAAATATGTGGAATGAGCCAGTTACAGAAGAGTGATGAATTATGCAAATATGACAGAATTAAGTTTTTATGGCTAGAGAATAGGTTAATTAAAATTTATAACAATTATTTAATTGGTAGTGTTTTTTAACATCTTGGTTGTAATGTGTCTATGTATAAAGTGAAATATATAAAACTTAAAGAACATTTTTAATAAGCTGAGTGAATACACAGGCCTGCTTATATGTAAGTGATGAATTTCATGATTCGTATATTAGTTTGGTTTACAGTTGTAATTCATCGTACATAGTTCGCTGGCTGTTCATTTTTTTTACCCCCTCCTCCTCCTCTTCCTTTTCCATATATTAGGCCCTAGTGGCCCGTTACATTTATATTAGACATGGCCTATTACGATTTGAAACCGTGACCCTTGAAGATAAGGTAGTTAGCCCTATGCTTCCCAGTTTGTCCTATGTCTGTAGATGCATGTGTTCACGGTTTTTTTTTTACTCCTGGCATTAAGTTATTATGTTGTGGATTGGCTGTGAGATTTGTTCACCCCCCTCCCTTTCATAAACATAAAACTGACTTTGAACACAGTTATTATGTGCCCACCCTGGTATAAATATGAATTTAAGTAATTTATACCATTACCATCTTAGATGGATTATCTTCTGGTGGAATGCCAATATTGTATTGGACCACCATAGTATCCTATGCACTCCTTGAGGAATTTTCAGTGAAAGGACGATAAACTCAACCTTTTAAGTCTGGCAGTTTCTTATGCTTTCATAATGGAATCATGCAGATGTTATTATCACTTGTAAATTTATACTGTTCTTGTGATCTCAGTATGTTGAACAGCAGGAACTTTCCCCTTTTTTACTTCCAGTTCTTTTCATTGCACAAATACATCCTTTAATACTTGTTCATATTCCTCCTAAAGGCAACCATTTTGAAATTAGATTTATGTCCATCTGTCCTCTCTTCCTTTTTTCTCACATCTACTCTCCAGTTTTCCCGTTTAAGACTTTTGCTCAGTTAGACAATGCCTTTGATTTTTTTTTTTTTTTTTTTTAAATCTCACATCACAGTAATTTTTATTCTGCTTGACCATCTCACCAAACATGCTTTGTTCCATTAGTCTTTGACCTGCAGTTGTCTAATTTACTTCTCTGGCGAGACTTAAATTTGGCATCCTTGCATTATTACTACTGCTATTACATGTCAAATAGTTGTTTTTTAAGGAGATTACACCTCAATCAATATCTGAACCTCCAGTAACTTTTTTTTCATAAGCATCAGTTATTCTTGATGAGTTTCAGAGTTGAAACTGGTCAAAAATAAATGTCTTTTAAAGAGATTTGTTGGCCAAGACTTGGTTACATATTCAGTATTGACTGTATTTAATAAACTTGTGATTGCTCTATGAAATTAGTTATTTTAGGGTTTTTTTAATACTCATTTTTTTAGCTATTCTCATAGAACATTCTAAGATTTTTGATGATTGCTGTATTGAATCTGAAAAAAAAAATGTACGATAGCACTGACAACTTTTCAGTTTTGTTGTATGCCTTTCACTACATTTAATTTTTTATTTTCTTACACTGTAGATTTTAATGTTGTAAATAACTTGGTGATGTTATGGGATCTTTCTCTTGTCTAGTTTTACTCTGACTGTGCTATTTTATATCTGTGCATTGATTTTGTAACATTTTTAGAATATAATGTTTGAATAAATTTGAATGCATTTAAAATCTTTGAAAGCAATATAAAGTGGTTTGTTATATTCTGGTGATTTTTCTATTAGTTGGTTGTGATGAGGATTATTGATTGTGAAAAGATCAGCTTGGAAACCTACTTAGTGTCGTTGTTTATTTTCATCTAGCTGTTTTTTATTTTATTTATTTACTTTTTTTTTTGTATTATTGCAATAATTTTATAATTTAGGGAGATCAAGTTGATCAGTCTAATTATCTTTGATTTATATCCTTTTCTTGCATTATCATATAATACCAGAGTTTAGTCATCATATGGGAAATTTTTCTGTCTCTGATATCTCATTATATAATACGGAGATGCGAAATGAGTTCCTGTGCATTGAGTTTGAATTATTTTGCTGTGAGATTGCTTTTGCTAGAGCTTTTCCTGTTCCTCATGGTATTAATTACAGCTATTATTTTTGAGGGTGGTAATTTTGATAAGTCTTCCTAGTATAAGGCAGTCTTACCACTCCAAATGTGAGAACAGTATTCTAAGGCAGACAAAGTTGGTATTTACATAGTGTTTTTTTGAATGACACTGAAGGTTGCTGAAGCTATGGATGTGTGCCAGGAAAGGCTAGAGATGTAAGTTATTCAAGAAGAAAGCATGATTTTCACTGGAGATATGAATATAAGGGAAAGTGAAGAAATATATCTTATGAGAAATAAGACAGAACTGTGCTGTCGGCCTTGGAGTGTGCTCTCAGCAGGAAATTAATGGATAGGATTTGTTAATGTTCAGAAGGAAAAATAAGCGACATCACTAGGGTATCCCAGCACTGATAGAGAAATCTGAATAGAGGACACCATCTACCATGACATGTAGTGAATATCCAGAGAGAAAGAAAACTGATGACCTAATTGCACAGAATGAGAATAGAAATATAAGGTGGTAACTTGGTAAAGAGGTCTCTCTGCCATATACCTGATCAAATGCCTTAAAAATGTCAAGAACAACCACATGGATTTCTCCAAATGTTTTCCATGTTCTGTGTTCAAAGGTTGGTATGGTTAATGAGGTGATTGGTGATCTGCTGTGGAATAAGAATGGTAAAATCCATACTGGTGATCAATTAATTGTGAACCTCCATTTAGTGAAGAATTTAGCTGTTGATGACTGCCATTGTTTTCAAGAGGATTGAGGTGAGGGCATTCTTTTGGTGGCAGATTTTGATCTCTTTTTAGGGATGTGCTTGGATATATTGCATGTTAATTCTAGAAGGCAAATTTTTTGAGTTCTGTATATTCTGTTTTGCTGCTGCATTGTCTCTTCACGTTTTTTCTTTATTAAGAAAAGAACAGTTTTTTCTTTAGCATTTTTGAAAACTTTACTTTTTTTTAGAACTAAAATTATTTCTTTATTTTTAATTATAATTTAACTTTTACTCTAATGATGTGATATGATTCGATGTGAATCTGTTTAGAACTCTGACATTTTCCAAAAGCTCTCAAGTATTTATTAATATATATATACTGCGTGTATATATATATATATATTTATTTATGGGACTCTTACCTACAAAAATGTATAAATATTATACAAGTGCTATAGGTGGATTGAAAGTTAGATAATGTAGTTCCCCTGCTCTAGAGACAAACATGATGCTTTTTATAAACATTTGGACCTTTAAACTAAATAATGAATCATCTGCTACCTGTAGGCATTCAAGATCTATACCACATTACTGGATTCAAACTCCCATTCTGTTGATTGGAGAGCAGAGATAAATGAACCAGTCTTTCACCAATTTCCCTTCTCATCCCAATAGACCATATGATCTTCTCTAAGATTTCTTAATTCTGTTGAACTCAACAATTAGATTTTTCTTATCTGATATGTTTCCAATTTTATGAAGAGATTAATAAAATTTATTCAACTGTTTGTCACTATGGCTTCAAGTGTATAAGTATAGCTGTGTAACTGACTTTAGAGCTGTAATATCAGTTTGTCTGTTCTTTCTGAGAAATATTTTAGTTCAGGTGTATTATCATTTACTAAATGTCATCGGGACTGCAGAAAGTGACATGACTGTCAGTTTAAATGTTCTGTTATTCTTTATCAGTTTCTTCTCGCCTCAGAGAGAGAGAGAGAGTGTCCAATTTTATTTTCTCTAAGGTTCCATTCATTTCAAGCAGCCTTTCTTTCTGTACCCAATTTTAAGTGATTTTTCTCTTCTCTGAATTTCTTCCTTACCTTGTTTCCTTTGGGCTTTTGATTCTGTTTGAAATTTCCATTAATATTTTGTTAATCAGGTTGGAATTTCCATCACATTCATCTAGTATCATCTTCCACTTGGATAACACTTTTCATTGCTGTGTCTTGCACAGTCTGAGTTATTTGGTTGCCCATTATGGTCCCCCACCCCTCCAATTTTTTTCCTCTTTGAAAGAGTATGTTCATAAACCCTCACATTGACCAGAAGGCATTCTGAGAGTTGCATGTTATACCTTCCTCCAGATTTTATTCATCTGCTCCTATGTGTACTAGATACTGCTTTTTTTCAGTTCTTAGATCTTCATAAATACCTTAACAGTTGAGGGTCCTGAATCTTGCTGTACATAACCCAAATAATGCAGATAGACAAGGGGCTTTGGAGGAATTTTCAAAGTTTTCAATCTCCTGTTGTAGATTTATAATAATCATCTCCAGTAACATTAGGTATGTTACTCAGAATGTTTACGTTATGATATGCATCCAAAAAAAAATATTTTTCCTACTTTTTTTTTTAATACAAATAAGTAACCTTAACATTTCAGTGATTGAATTTTATTCAACCATAATGTGAAATTAATTCATTCGTAACATTTATTAATTACACTAGGATTTCTGCCTCCAGTAAGTAGAGAACATACTACCTGCATGCACACTTTTTTTTTTTTTAGCATTAGTACCTATTACCCGGAAAGCTCAATTATCTGGCCTACCCCAGCCCCGAGGGAGCTGGATAATAGGTGAGTTACTGTATGTGATAGAGATAAATGTTTTATGATTCTGTTATTATTATTTTTTTTTTTTTAGATTCCTTATCTTTGCTGACTGTTATAAAATTTACATGTTTTTTTTTTTTTTTAACTGAATTTATACTTATATGCTTGTCTTACAAATAACTTTACAGATTTTTATAGTAGATGAGATTAATCTGCATTAGTCTTATCTGCATTAATTGGTGGGTTGCAAGCACTGTAGGCAGCACCAAAAACTATTTGTTTCAGGTTCAGAGTAGGATTCATGAACCGAAGTCTTAAATATACATTTAAGATTTCAGTTTGTTTTAAATATACATTTAAAGGAAGAAATGTCTCTCTCTATATATATATATATTTCAAGACTATCACTTTGGAATTTTTAAAGCTGTTAATTAGATTCCATTACTAAGGCCTGAAACTAGTCATTTTGCCACATTAGGTACCAAATGTTTATGTTAAAAACACATCTTCCTGGTAACTAGTATCTTTAGAAAAATGTGGTTCCTAAGTAGTCCTGAGAATATCAGGAGTTTGCCTCAAATGCTATGCTGATACTCCATATAACATAATAAATTATGCTGTATGCAGCCCACTTTTAATAAGCCTGTATCAGTCAATATATTAAGGTATTTATTGTTTTTAATGCTCATTGTTTACAATTTTATGAGATAGCATTAATATCTTGAAACATAATTCCCACAAAAAATTACATCCATTATTGATATTAATGAAAATAATATTTTTTTAATCTCTTCTTCATTTGAGTATTCTTTCAGATGACTGTTAATTTCAGTATCTTTTTGTTACATTTCCAGGCATTTGCTTATTTTGAACATAGTTTAATCAGAAGATGTAATAAAATGACCAGGCATAGTATGATCCAGCACAAATATGAGATTGAATGTGTTGAGTCATCTTTCTTTTTTTTGTAATAACTTGGTGGTTATTACTCATTAATCTTTAATTCATTATGTCAAAATTATAGATACTACTACCATTTGAGTCATAACTTCAGCATAAACAACTAATTACTTATTAAATTGAATTAGTTATTATTAACACAATAGTATTCTTCATTTGCCACAGTGAGTGCTGATCAGTAAACAATAATGTAATAATGAAGGAAATTAATTTCCTTCATTATTACATTATTGTTTTTATAATAATGTGGTATAATTATGTGGTACACATAATTCACATTAGCTTTGGCTTGTATCAGTTGGCCTCCTACATGTGTTAGTGGTAAGAGAAAAATAATTTATTTGAATTAAGGTGTTCTAGTTTTCAGATATATCCGACACGTATAAGTAAGCTTAATTCATGTATTAAATGGGATATTTGTTTTAATGCTTGGTAACTGCATTGTGAAGATGAATATCAGTGTCTGAATTGACATTTCATTCCCACAAAACAAGTTTTTCTTTATATTATTTTTAAAAATTTTTATTTATTTTTTATCTTGTTCAGTCATGACCGAAAACATTTTAATAGCTTTGTAGTTATCAATTTTCAAAAAAGAGATGAGTTTTAAAAGGGAAATAAAATTGGATGTACTTAGGTGAATCAAAGCATGTATTGACCTAATAGGTGATCTATTATCAGTTTGGCCATAATATGACAATTTACTCTATT
The DNA here is from genome assembly GCF_054136105.1 of Typopeltis vanoorti. Classification (NCBI taxonomy): domain Eukaryota; kingdom Metazoa; phylum Arthropoda; class Arachnida; order Uropygi; family Thelyphonidae; genus Typopeltis; species Typopeltis vanoorti. Next base: position 67,627,435 of record NC_143551.1, read on the forward strand.
CAGTTTTTGCATGGAGCATTTTGAAAATGCTCCATGCATTTTCAGTATGGCTCAGATACATTACTCTTTTCTCCTTCACCTGATAATATCCCAGAATTAAGTTCACTGTAAAAAAAATAATAAAATAAAAAAAATACGACTTTCTTTTCTAGAGACTAATCACACATGATCCCAAAGCCATTTTCTTTTTCAGTTTACAGAAAAGCTATCCACAAGGGTAGATATATATACACAAATTATCCCCTCCATCCCCACCTCCCCCAACAATATGGTATCATAAAAACTCTTGTTACCAGATCTTCCAGCAGCCTCTGTTCCAAGTAGGCTTCCCTCACAACTGAACTCTTTATTCACCATACCTTCCTCTCCAGTTGCTACAATGACAAAATGATTAATAGAATAGTTGTTCCTCCTGTCACCTTTTATCCTTCTCAACATACAGATTATAGTAATGCTATAACTATTCCTTTTATCCAGGGCACCTCAGAAAAAAATAGCCAGAACTTTGAAAGCAGTGTAGAGATTATATTTGTTTCAACCTCAATCAACTCCTTTCCCTCTCCATTCTAAGTGTGTATAAGGTTCCTTGTTCTTGCAACTTGTCATGTTATAGACATACTGGGAGATTCTGCCAATGGCAACGTCTATGCTACAACCATGGTCGGGCAGGTCTAGCTGACCATTCTTTGGATATCTTGCACAGAATCAAATGTAAGAAAAAAATCAGGTTTCACCACAGCAAATACAAACTTGAATAGAAAGACTTTTTGGAATCAGGAACAGATTTAAAATACTGAATCTAAATAAATATAGTTATGTTGAACTTACCAAAATTTGGGAAACGTTAATTTTTAGACCTTCTGCCAAACAGCCAAGGCCAGCTACCATCACCCATAGAGGATGCTCCTCTTAGGACTTCACGCTTCTAGTCTAACATCTTTACTTATTATTCATGTGTTTTTATTGCAATTCTTATATTATATCCGCCTCTGTAACTATTGGAACTATTAAACTTGTGTTTAATTATTTCCTCGATTTTCATTCCATTAAACTTATTTATGAGCTTAAACTAGCAACTAAGACTTAATACACAACACAACAGCAAGTCCATTTTACTGAATGCATTCAAATACAAAAATTGGTGGTGGTTATTTGAAGGCTGTTGTTCCTACTGTATGATTTTTGTTTCTAGTCATAGTGAACTTGTGTTGTTTTAATAGCGATTCCAAGTTTAATCCATTTACAAAGTATTGCTCTTTATAAGTGCATTATTTATTTAGTGAATGCTGTACATATAGAAAGTGATAAGAGAATAAACAGATGAAACTATTCATAAAACAGAAAAGGCATTTAGATTCTGAATCTACAATAAAGCTTGGTTTAACATAAAAAAAAAGTCTATATAAGTTATAGGATAAGAAAACACAGTCACTAATGATATGGTTAATGGTCTAGTCTAAATCGCCACAATCACACAGTATGGAGAATCAGTCCATTTCCATTTGTGGAGCATCTGTTTGCATCTTCCATGTCCTGTCCAGGTCCAGTTAAATGTATACCATAGATACCTGGAAGGTCAGAATCAGGAAGTTGGATCAGGAATAGTGATGTGCAAGTTAGGTGTTTCTGCCAGTATAATTTCCATTCTACTGTGATGTCAAAGGCTCATGCAACATTCACACAATGATTCTCCAGGCAGATTGTCTAGATTTCAGTCTCTAGATAGCTGTGTGAGATATATTCAATATATTTATATATGGACAAGTCACTGTCCTCAATAATTTTATTCTATAGGTGTTGCCCAAAGCCTGTTTTCTCTGTAATGGAGGAGAAGCAATATTACTGAGTGTTGGAAGCCAGTAAGTTGGTGTTAATCTTATTGTTCCAGAGGTAAATCTCATGGCTAAGTTAAGATGGACATCAATCAATTTGAGGTGTGAGCACTGTTAAGACACACCGAGAAACAGTATTTTGCTGTTCTAGAACCTCCTACTTGTGTCCCTCTATCTCTTCATCCAATGTAGTGGTAGTACTGTGTGCATGCTACTAACCTTGGGTTGATATCAGATCTTAGCAAAGTGAGCAAGCACTCATTATTTGAACAATTGCATCTGCTTCTGACTCAAGGGACTTTCTACATTCAGAAATGTAGAAAGTGCTTTTTCTTTCTTTTACTTGCTGCATAACAGTAAAAATTATTTTGGGTTACTTTGCCTGCACAGCCAGTTTTTTTTCATACTCCAACTTAATTCCATACAATACTTGTAACTCTTCTAATCTGCACTTCATATATTTCATAGCTCCTCTCATACTCATATAATCTCACAACATTCCTTCACATCATTTTCTTCTTATGGATCTCCTACAAGATCTAGGGACACGTTCAGATATTGCATCATTTAAGCATCTTTTTGAAGCTTTTCATACGATGCTGTTATCCTTCCCTTCCATTCAGTAACTGATACCTTCAGATCAAATATAAATTCCTCTTTATTTGTCATAATTTTGAGCTTTGTAGTTCAGCATGTAACCTTCATCATTGGACCAGCCATATATTTTGTTGCTTCCTGGGTCAGTACAGCATGATCACTGGCACCAACTGGTGGGGAAAAAAACAGTCACTTTAACTGTGAGACCCTTTCTAACATTATGATCAAATTTAGCACTCTTTGGCCACTTTGAGTTCCTTCTTTACATGCTGCTTGAGAAATTTGTCTTGCAACAGCTCAAGAAATTCTCCTTCATTCTTATTGTGAGTTTTTTTTTTTTTTTTATACCCAATCAATGTTTGTATATCTTTTAGTCAACCATAATGATTACCTGTTTAGCACCTGTCAGGGTAATTTGGCAATGCATTTCATCATCCCCAGTGACTAAACCACCAGGCTGTAGCAACATCCCCCCACCATATGTTATACACAAGATAGCCTTAAACTTCCTGCTATGTGGAATGTTATAGATATTATTTCTTACATGAGTTTCTAATCTAACTGGACTCAATTCTTCATATCATTAGTAGTATCCACCTTCCTAAAAATACTATACCCTTAACTTAATTCCATTTACTTCATATGACTCTGAGTTCCAAGTTTCACTAATGCTAGTAGTCTTAAGGGTACAGTTTGGTCACCAAGGCAAGAAACTCAACCCAGTTGTCCTTGATGCTCTCTTTGTTCTCCTTTTGTTCCTGATGGTTTCTTCGTGTACTTACATCTGGTATGCTTGGATCATTTGGGCAACTTTCTTTTTCTACCCCCCCCCCCCACACACACATATGGAAAGCCCATATTCAAAACATATATGTCCACCCTTTGGGAATATTCTTAACAGTGCTCATTGATATGCATATAATTATGGCTCCTACTGCTAAATCCATTCAAGTTCAAGCCATTCCTCTTATATGTCTCTTCTATTATCAAACTTGCTACTCAACACATGCACCCAGTTTTTTCTACACAACCTGTGCATTGGATCATTTGCTATCATAGCCCTGTTAAATTGTGAATGAATACAATTCACTAAGGAATATTTCATTCATAATTTGACAAGTTAAAACCCTTGAAAAGGATATGCTTATATTTTAGTATAAGTTGTATATAGCCTGACAAATAGATACCGTAATTAGTGTAAAACTTGTGAGTATCCCCGTGTAAAATACCTGCTAAATTGTATTTTACACAATGAATTTGTTACATACATATTTTCTGTTAGAATTGATATAAAAGAATTACTGTGTAAATTGCATATAACCAACTGAGATTATAAGGTCAAAGTACACGGGCAAGACACCGGATTAGTAAGTTGCCTCAAGCGGTCATGCGCACATATGGCACGTGCCAACCTAAGTTTTCGGGGAAGACGCTACGAAAAGGCAAGACCCACAAGTGCAAAGGAATAACGTGTCGGGTGAAAATTTAGGGTTACAAGGAGACCTGGTAGGGGTTGATATAAAAGGGTTGGGACCCCCCCCCCCCCCCGAAGGACTTTTTGCTTTTTTGTCTCAGTGGCAGAAGTCAGAGGTGTCGGGTCATGATTAGAGGGATCGCAGATTCCAAGCCCTATGATAAACGAATAGAGGATTTTTGAAGCAACGGGCAACTCCCGGAAAAGATAGTGGCCAGGTAGCATGCCTTATGGATGCAGAATTGCCTCACGCTAAGAATATTTTAGGCATAGATGATCGGTATGCAGACTCCATGAGGACCAACCTAAGCTGACAGGAATTTTAGCCTTAACATAGAGGGAAGAAAATGTTTGCAAGGAAAGGAATCCAAGAATCGAAAGGACAAGCATGAGGATTCGTTCTATTCGTTCATTGTAGGGCTTGGAATCTGCGATCCCAAGCCATCATGACCCGACACCTCCAACTTCTGCCACCAAGAGAGAAAAGAGACTCCAGACAAAAAAGCAAAAAGTCCTTGGGGGGGGGGGGGTCCAGCCCTTTTGTATCAATCCCTACCAGGACTCCTTGTAACTGTAAATTTTCACCTGACACGCTATTCCTTTGCACTCGTGGGTCTTGCCTTTTCGTAACGTCTTCCCCGAAAACTTAGGTCGTCACATGCCGTTATGCATGCGTGACTGCTTGAGGCAACTTACTAATCCGGTGTCTTGCCCGCGTACTTTGACCTTATAATCTCAGTTGGTTATATCAATTCTAAGAGAAAATATGTATATAACAAATTCATTGTCTAACATACAATTTAGCAGGTATTTTACCCGGGCATATTCACAAGTTTTACACTAATTATGGTATCCAATATTTGTCAGGCTATATACAACTTATACTAAAATACAAGCATATCCTTTTCAAGGGTTTTAACTTGTCAAATTATGAATGAAACATTCCTTAGTGAATTGTATTCATTCACAATTTAACAGCCCTTCTTAACTCACTATTGGCCTATCTTGGTAATAGTCTAACAGTCTCTCTCTCTCTCTCTCTCTCTCCTGCTTTTTTTCAACAATCCTTTCATATCCTTTCTGATATGTATTTATCTCATAGGAAAAAATGATTTTATTGATAAACGACTAAAATCATTTTTTTCCCATGAGCAAATGAGAGTTATTGTAAGCAATTTAGGTGATGGTAAGAAATGAGCTTTTGTTCAAGATAAAAGTTTGCTGTTTTATCTAGAGATGCTCAGTATGTGGCTTACTCATTTATCTCCAGATGTCCAAGCAATAATCAAATTCTCAAGTATATTGCACTGTGAACCATGACATTAGCAGTTACAATTGAAATTTTCAATTGTAACTGCTAATGTCATGACTGTATCAGTGTGTGTGTGTTCATGGGGCTGGTTTGCTTGCTTGCGGGATGAAAAACCCCAGCTCACCTGCACTGATTGTGTGTAGGTCTGGTCTTCTGATACAGTGGAGAGAGAGTGCAAAGGAGAGTGTTAAAAATATACCACGATTGTGGAATACTGATTATGAAGACATTGAGAATTTGTAGTCTGCAGACATTAGCAAACAGGAGAAAGAGGGGGTGGGGGGTGATAAGATACAAACTTCTGAAGGGGTCATATAGGATTTTCTAATCTATCCTTCTCATCCGTCTAGGATGGGTTGAGTCCCCTCCTAATGAGGGGGTTACTGGCATAATAATGCAGCCGGTTTGCCACTCCTCTGCTGCATTCCATAAGAGCGATATCCATGACTATATCAGTGTGTGTGTGTTCATCGGGTCGGTTTGCCTGCTTGCAGGATGAAAAACCCCAGATAAACTGGGGGGAAACCCTGCTGTCCACTCCCAAGACTGGCTAACTTGGCTATGGCTGAGGAAGATCCTTAAGCTCCCCACGTCACTGACGGTAATCGAACCTAGGACAATTCCATCAACTGAAATCCTGTAAAGGATTTCAGTTGATGGAATTTTTCATTTTATGGAGGGTGGGGAAAGGATGAGGACATCCTTAGAAGCTGAGTTTGAATGCCATGAAGAAGGGAGTGAGATCTGGATTTTACTCTCATAGAGTGGTGCATGTGTGTGTGTGTGTGTGCAAGCAGTGTGAATGAATTCAAGAAGTATGATAACTGGTGTGTGTAGTATGTATGCCTTCCCCAACGAGTCCCTGATTCTCTTAATAATAATAATATCCATATATATAATACCAGCGATAGTAGTTCTCTGCAAGAAGAAAGGCTGTAATTTGACACAGCACAAAACATGTTGACTTTTGGTTAATCACATACAACTTCCATTGTGCACACAGATACCCTCAGTTTTCTAAATGAGAATTCATGACTTATTTTTTAACGGTATCAACAACACCAAACAACTTATTTTTTTTAGAGGGTGCCAAAATAGGACTTTAGATCTTTTGTCCATTGCAATTGTATTGTTTCACTCATTCACTGTCGTGCGTACAAGTGTGTTGTGCTCTGATGATGCTGATTTGAAATTCAGTGAAATATAAGCAGTTAATAAAACAACTCTTTAATAAAATTGTTTGTTGTTGTTAATAACGTTAAAAAAATAACTCCTGAATAACTGTCAACACCTAAGCTTATCTGTTAGGTCTAGATGAGAATATTCTGCTTTTTACTTTTCCAGACATTAAAGGTAGCCTTATCACTGAAAATAAGTTATCAACAAATATCTCATGAAATTCATTTTCATAATGCAATCTGTTTCATCTTAGCAGCAGCTGTAACAATTTAAAGACTATGACTTGAAGTGCAGTTGTTGATTGGATTTTAACAGTATAGATGCGAACACAGATTGATAAGAAAATAACTATTTATTGACTTAATTGCTAATATTTCGCTGGTATTCTCTCCAGCATCTTCAGAGCACACAAACAAAGTTTGTTACAGTAGTTGGATAGAATATCAGCAAAATATTAGCAATTAAGTCAATAAAAAGTTTATTTTCTTATCAATCTGTGTTTGCATCTATACCGTTAAAATAAGCCTTTCCATATGCTTGAAGTGCAGTTATTTCTTCGATGCTTGCTACATTATTGTGGCATACAAAAATTCTCAGTTGGTTTTTGTAATTGACATGTATCATTGTACATGTAGACACTAAACATTGATCGCATCTGTGAACAAAATATCCACGCAAGCAATCAGTATTTTCCCTTTTGACATACAGGAAAAGATACAGCTCAAAGGGTGAGAGAGTACTGGGCTGCATGTTAGTAGCCCAGTGCTGTTATCCTTGTTGAAATTTTTTTTTTTTCACTTGGTTATACTATAAATTAAAGATACCAAGAAATTATATTCTTGGTTTAATCCATTATAATACAGCTATATTGCCTGCTTCAGTTTAGGAGTGCCCCTGTTTAAATGTCATTGGCTATTTACTCATGGGTGAAGACATTTAAACAGGGGCACTCCTAAACTGAAGCAGGCAATATAGCTGTATTATAATAGTTTATAATGAGGAGTAACATGGGAGTTTTCCCAGAAATAATATACATACTTGGTTTAATCCTTTATCCAAGTGTAAGCAAACTTTGTTTGCATGTGAAGTATCTTCACGACTTCTGCATTACTTCAGCCTTGGTATCGCTTCTGGGTCTGGCTCCCGCTGATGAGACCTCAATAAAATTCAAAACCAGTCTGGGTAGTGACCTTTTCCATAATGCATAGCATTATAGGATAATAATGTTTTGCATTATGGGATACTAAGGCAAGTAATGTGAAGCCATTAGCCTCTATATATAAGTAGCACAGTCGTGAAGTTATTTCACATGCAAACTTTGTTTGCTTTTACCAACTTCTAATTGAGTTGGCTTAAGTGATTAGATCTCATGTCCCGAAGAGTCACTAAACTGTCATTGCAAGCTGCCTTTCATTATACTAGAAAATTGTGTCTTTTGCACTTGAAATATCAAATTGCATTGATTGCAAAACTACTCGCATTCACATTTGTTAGTGAAACTTTGATACGTTTCTGCTTCACTTTTTATTTCATGTTTATATCTGAAACAGTCACAAATATAAAATCATTTTTTATTGCCTAAATCATTTGTAATAAACCCATACAAAGGCAAGATAATACCAGAAATATTTAAATGAGTAAATTAAATTTTATAATAAATATTAGAGAATACTAGTTACCTTCTTGGACTGTTTTACGTTTCTAGCCTTTCTTGGTTCAAAAACTTTGTGTTCTTTTCTGCCCAAGATACTACCTCTAGCCTTTACAAGTGCTAATGCTACATAAATCTCATCTGTCCAACCTTAGAATATTGTTTTTCACAATTGGGAATGGTGTACCACAAATATCCCTAAGAAATGCTTGATGTTATCCAAAAGAGGATAACATCAAGCATTTTTAAGGTAACTAATAGATGATCCATCTTTCCCAGATTCACTTCACTTTCTTATGTATTCAGTTTCTACCTTATACTTTTTCCTGTAGATAATTTTCACAGACACTATTCTTCTGAGCTGGCTACTATCATATGTAGTTGCTGGTTGCCATTCATATACTGTTCAACTTCAAACCTACCAAACTAACTTCTCATCCTCTTTCATTTCACCTACCTCTGTTACTTGGAACTGTCTTCTTCAACTGTTTTTTCTAAAGACTACAAGCTGTTCAAGAAATACAGGTTCCTCTTATTTGCCAACTAAGGTGTTATAAGTTTTGCAACTTTTTCTTGTGTGGGATTTATATATATATATATATATATATTAATTACTTTGATTATGAGTACATTTTTCCCAATATTGAATTCATATGTCAAAAACATTTTGGAAAAAAAACGAATAGTTTAAAAGTCATGACTAGATGACTTTTCAGAGGACCAAACATATAAAAGCCACTTGTAGACCAGACTAGACTAAACTTGCTTCGACCTGATATTCCAACCAAACTTAGAAATTTGAAATCTCATGGACTTGTTTAGCAGTTTGTTCTATCATATAAGGTTATGTCTGATGATTTTACCTTGTGTATTCTTTGTTGAGCTCTTTTTAGATGTTTGCATTCTCAACTCACAATATTTCTTCTTGGATAGTTTTGGATGTATTAAAAAAAATAAAAATAATGCCTTTGCTATCCCAGAAGATATGGTTGTTAAGTTTTAAGCTGACTTGGAAAATTGGTGTATGAAGTAATTTATGCTTCTATTTTTGAATTGGCACTTTGACTGTGGATCTTGGTGATCGACTCAAGTTTCATAACCATAATAATACTTTTGAAAATGAGAAAGGCTCTAAATATATGTTAGATTTTTTAAAAAAATTATATAAATTTGCATCTCTAACCTTTCTCTCTCTTTTGTAAGTAGGTATGGTGTCCATTTGCTACATATTTTTTCCATTGTCTTAACTTTTTTTTTCTATCAACAAAGAAAAAAGGATAATGGAAAAATATGTAGCAAATAGATACCACAACTATAAATTAAAGATGCCTAGAAATTATATTCTTGTTTCATCCTTCTTTATCCAAGTGTAAGCAAAGTTTGCACGTAAAGTAACTTCACAACTGGGATACTTCTATATAGAGAAGTATCCCAGTTGTGAAGCTAATGACTTCACATCAATTGACTTAATCTCATAATGCAAGGCACATATCTTTATGGACATGTATTATACTATGCATTATAGGAAAGGCCACCACCCATACCGATTTCGACCATTATTTGAGGTCTCATCAGATACCACAACTATTTACAAAGTGAGGGGGGGGGATTTGAGATGCAAAATTTGGATAGGTTTTTTTAAAGGTTGATAGAAGATTAATAATAATAATGTAAACTTAATCATGTAGTGCTGTCATAGTAGCCTGAACATCCGTTGAGGGCACATATCAGGAAATTGATGATGAATGTAACTTTTTTTCCACCACCTTAATTTTATACTTAAAAAGACACAAAGCTCTTAGTTTTTTGGTAGTCTTGATGAATCCATTCATCCACTTCTCTCTTTGGATAAATAGGTTCATCTTCAGTTATGGTATTGAATGATAGGTGCTGCTGCTGCTACAGTATATACTTTCCTATTTTTATGTTGATAATACATCTTATGCTGCTGATAAACTTCTTTGTCATAAATATTGAATAGGCATTTCTTTTCTGGATTTAACTATGCCTTTAGTTATGCTCCATTGTCAAAAACATGAAGGAAAAAAAATAACAGTAATTTATTATTTAGTAATAATAAATATTATTATTACTAAATAGTAAAATTTGTATTTTTCCATTATCTTAACTTTTTTTTTCATCACTTGGATTTTATATTTAAAAAGACTCAAAAGTCTTAGCATTTTGGCAGTCTTTATGAACCCATTCATCTGCTTTTTTTGTGTGGATTAATGGGTTCATCTTCAGTTGTGGTATTGAATGATAATTGCTGCTGCTACGGTATATGCTTTATCTTATTGACAAATATACCCATCATACCCTAATGGGTGTAATATTTTGGATAAAGCAATAGATATTATTTTGCTTATCCTTATAAAATCTGATCAAATCGAAAATCTAACAAATAGGAGACTAGTAATAAAGCCTTGTTCGACTTTCATAGCATTGTGTGATGGGAATAGTCCAGAAAAAAAAAAAGAACGCTGTTATTCATAGATCAAAGTTTAGAGCTAAGAGACTTTAAAGAAACTGTTAAGCCATATTAAATTATCTTATTTGAAATTATAATAATTCCATTTGTCAACTGTTACATAATTGATATAACAGTTCAGTATAACAACTACTTTGTAGAGAGTTTTTTTTGCTTGGTTACTAAGATTATACTATACAAGAAATTATATTATTATTTTAATCTTTTATCTAAGCCTGAGCAAACAGTTTGCACCTATCAACTCTCTTTATTACTAGGCAGGCTATTTGTATATGGAAACAGATGATTTCCCATCATATTGCCATAGTATCCTATAATGCAAAGCATTTCAGACATGTATTGCTATGCATTATGGGAAGGTCACTACCTAGATAGTTTCAGTAAAAGTTAGAACTGTGGCAATATTGAGAGCTAAATCAACAGAAGTCATATTTTTCATATGCGAGTAAGAAAATTGTGTATCATCTTATCATTAAAATACATTGGATTAGAGATGGTTATAGAATTTTTTTTTCCCTTGGTTACAAGGGGAGAAAAAATATTCTATAAAAAACAAAGTAAATATACTAGACAAGAATTTGTATTATTGTTTTAATCTTTTACTCAAACATGAGGAAACAACTACCAGGGCCATTTGATTTGAAGTTTCCTGCTTCCATATATATACAAGTAGCCTAGTTGTGAAGAAATTTCACTTGCAAATTTTGTTTACTCATACTTAGGTAAAGGATTAAAACAAGAATATAATTTCTTGTCTAGTATAATTTAGTTCATTACCCTGCTTTCAACAATGCAATAATTTTGTTTTGCACAAATGCAACATGCATTTCTTTATAGTATGTCTTTGTTTATGTTGTGCTCAGGCAGTGTTACCTACGATATTGTGGTTAGCTCCTTAAAGATTCCAGCTATATGATTAGCATGTGAATACCTTTGTCATCTTAATATGCAACATTAATCACAGAATTTTAGTTGTCAACATCAAATCTTTTGCCTTTCAGGTTTCTTCACTTTAAATTGTGAGAAAAGTGGTACATCTTAAATGTGATATGAGTTAGCCATGTCTACTGAGTATAGAAGAGGGGTCTGCACTCGTGAAATACTGTGTTGGGCTAAACATTTTGCAACATAAGTTTGGACAAAAAATGCATGGAATAGTTGTGGAAAATTTTCTGTATGTTCAAAAATCCACTTTTAGATCTGCTTTCTCAAATATTTCATGGATAATTAGACTTTATATATATAACTTGTGTAGGATTATTGTGAAATTATCGCATAATTCAATTTTTCATTATTTCATGCATCTGTACATTTTCATCTTTGGGTAGTCATCATGATGTATGTCATAAATAATATTTCTCTTATTTTCTTAGATCTCGTAAAAAGAAAAATACTGGTGTTGGATCTTGATGAAACACTTATTCATTCGCAACATGATGGGGTTATTCGTCAAATGGTAAAGCCTGGAACACCTCCAGATTTTGTTTTAAAGGTAAGATAACTGGATGTTTAATAATATTTTAATAACCAGCATTTTGTTATATATGGTATATTTGCATGATAATATGATTCACTTTCATTTGGTTCTGCAACTTTCTTATCAGATATATGTTAAAATAGTTTTTCAATGAATACGCTAGGCATGGAAATGGGGTAGAAAAGTGCTTTCAGCTTGAGTGGAGGAAAGTTACTCTCTTCTGGTTATCAAAAATTTAGAATATCATTGCCTCTACATCACAACAGGAAGAATAATACATGCTGTTCAGTTAGAAAAACCTGATTTAAAATCCTGTCTGTGACATGAGAAATATTTTTATAGGGCTTTTCAGTTGAAGATGAGTTAGCTCATCTCATACAGAGAGAGAGAGATGACAGCCTTTCTCCCCAGGCAGATTTCTTAGTGTGCATACATATCGACAGATACAATACACTTGCCTTGTGATAACTTCAGCTGCATCACTGTAATCCTAAATAATTACAGTTGAAGAATATCAAGACTAATAATTTAATTTGGGGAATGGCTTGTATGAATTCCACAATTCTTTTTCTAACCCACACTGTTGTCATTGAAAACAAGCAGTGACACAACTTTAGTAGTTTTTAAAGTAATCTTTTTTTTTTAATTTCATTTTTAAGAACATGACAAATCACATAAAATTACTTGAATTCTATACACATCATGAAATATCAAAATGCAGATCTTTCATGGAGTCTCATTCTTGATTTTTATTTTCATCTATTAAAAATATTGATTGATTTTCAACAGTTCTCCAAAATTTGATTTTAAAATATTCTGAATAGATTTCTCCACATAATGAAGAAAGAAAAGAAGGGACATGATATGGGTTAGTGATCCTAGATATTTTTGATTGAGAAATGCTCTCTAAGTGGATATTAGCATTCTGCTTTTGCTCACTGACAAATCATTTGTGTGTTGAGAAAATCCATTCTCTTGTATAATGACTTCTGTGTTGTGATTTCAGTCATTATCACAGCAGTTGAATTTGTTTTGATGGTTTAGTAACTAGGATTTTTGATACATTGCATAATGTTTTGTTCTTAACAAATTCCTCTGATTTTTATGTATTTTGACTATGTTATTATATTTTGTCATCATTCATCCACTTTTTTAAAGAAAAATCATTCATATGATATAAATAGTTTTAATGGACCTCTAGTAGATCTAAAGAAGCCCCCCCCCTTCCCCCCATCATCATTGTTAGTATTTATTAAGTCAGTTGTTCAAACTTATTTGCAACACCTTTAGGTTTCTGCCTTGGCTCTGATAAGAATTATCTAGTTCAATACAACTGTCAGGCCTATGAATTACTAATTCATAGGCCTGACATATTGTCATATTGACATATTGTCAATATGTCAATATTGACATATTGTGAATGACTAATTGTCTAAACAACAATTAGTCATTCACAATGTTTTTTGCTCAGAAAGACAAGAAGCAGAATATATATATATATATATATATATATAGAAAGAGTATTTATTAAGAATAAAACAATTATTGGAAAACAATTTATATTAAAATGTTAATTTTGCAAAAGAGGGAATTTTTTTTCTCATTCATTTGAAATCTTTTATATCCTCTTTCTTTTCATCATCATTTCCTGGTATGTACCCTCAAGGGATATACAGGCTACTAATAACAGTATAAATCATTATTAAAGTTATATTAGTACTAATCTCCAATCAACAATATTCTTCCAAATTAGTCTATTACTTCTCAGCACTGTCTAAAATTTTGGTCTTCTAAGACTTCTCACTGAGTCAATCCAGTTAGACCATGGTCTTCCTCTGGGCCTTTTTCATGCCATCTTGACATCAAACACTTTTTTGTTAATCTTTTCTCTTCCACTCTGTTTTAGTGGCCAATACCACCTTAGATTAGCCTTATTCACACATGCTTCCTTTTTTCTGGGCACCTGTCAAGTTCCTTCCTAATAATATCCTTATTTTTAATATGATTCTGCCATTGATGCCATCTATTCACTGCCTTAATCTTTCTGAGAATTCTCATATCTGGGATCTCTACTTTTTGATCAACTATTTTATTTCTAACCCAACTCTCAGATCTGTAACGTAAAACTGGTTTTGAATGCTGTCTTGTATGCTGCTAGTTTGGTGTTGTGACTAATTTCTTTCTTATTTCATATAAATTTATTCAATTGGCTCCCCACCATACCAACTCCGTTTATTTTATTGCCCATTTCCATATTGTCATCTTTGCTAAAAACTGCCTAAATGGTTGAACTACTCTACTTGTTTTGTAGGTTCTCCATTGAGAATGCAGATAGTTTTCTATATTCCTGACCATTTTCATAGTTAGACCTTTTTATTGCTGATTTTCATGTCATTGTTACATCTGTTATTTAATATAGTCAGAGTATCCTGAAGACTTGTACTGGATGTATTTAGGAGCATAACATCACTTGCATAAAGCAAAGAGCTAAGTTTAATATCACCAATTTTGATATCATATTTAATGCCACTATTTTTTTTTTTTTCATAATACAGTCCATGTAGCTGATGAATACGAATAATGTTCCATTTACCCCATATAATTGTGATAGTGTGCACCCTTGTCTCACACTTGATTTTATACCATCTTCCTGTGTTCCTTCACTTCTAACTGCTGACTTACAATTTAAATATAGACTATGTATTGTTGTGTATAATGTTCCATTTACCCCATATAATTGTAGTGTTTTTAAAAAGCTAAATAAAAAAAATAAAAAATGGTGGTACAACATGACAAAATTTCATGCCGGCTGGGGCGTCGCCCGGTTAAACAAGGCCCCCGTTGTTTTCGCCAGGGAACCAGGGCAAACAGCGAAAAGTCAGCTACTGGAACAAATCTGAAAACAAACCCCAACTCAACATCACCAGAGTTAAAGATCGGTACTATCAACGTAAGAAGCCTGAATGGCAAAGAAATGGAGCTAGCAGAGGAATTAGATAAGTACCAGATCGACATAATAGGGGTGACTGAAACAAAAAAGACCAAAACTGGTGAGATCTTTCTGAGCATTAAATACAAAATGTTATATTCAGGCAATGACAATCAAGGAAAAGAAGGAGTAGCCATAGTATTCAACACAAAATACGAGGCTAATCTTCTTGAATGGCAGTCAGTCTCAAGTAGAGTAATGTGGGCAAATATGAGAATGGAGAACTGGACAATGAGACTTATTTGTGCCTATGGTCCCACAGAAGGTTCTACTAAGGTAGAAGTGGAGGAATTTTTTGAGGCTTTAGAAAAAGCAACTGACGCAATGAAAAAGGAAAAGTTGGTCCTTGTTGGGGATCTAAATAGCAGAGTAGGAAATGATTGTGAGACATACAAAAATATTTTGGGAAAATTTGGAGAAAAGAGCAAAGCTAATAATAATGGCAAATATCTGTTGGATTTCTGCTCAGGACATGGACTGGTTATTACTAACACCATGTTCCAACATAAAAATGTGCACAAATTTACATGGAGAGAAGAGGCTAGGAATAAGAAAAGTCTCATTGACTATGTTATTGTTGATAGTGATGTTTTCTCCCTGGTGCAGGACACCAGAGTATACAGAGGATTTGAAATTGGAAGTGATCACTATTTAGTCTTGAGCAGGATAAAATTGAATTTCATATTGAAAAGAATAACATGTAAGAAAGTTTTAAAGCGAATAAAAGTTGAGCAGCTCTCAGATGTGAACTGAAGACTAAAATACAGAAAGATTATTGAAAAGAAAATGAAAGAGTTTGAGAACAGGAATCAAACCTTGGAGATTCAGTGGCAAACTCTGAAGAAAACATTGATTGATTTTGCCAGAGAGGCATGTGGTGAGGTTGTGTGCAAGGATAAAAAAATCAGAACTCCCTGGTGGACACGAAGTTAAAGAGGCAGTGAAGGAAAAGAAGAAAGCATATCAAGTTCCTGTCAAATAAGTCAGCTTGTGCTCTTAGAGAATACAGAGACAAATGCAAGAATGCTAAACACTGTGTAAAACTAGCTAAATAAAAGTCATGGGAGGACTTTGGCAAGAATATAGAAAATAAATATCAAGAAGGTGGCAAAATATTCTGGAGGTTATTGAAGAAGCTTAGGAATGGAGGAAAGAGTGCTGTAAAAGGAGTTAGAGATGATAAAGGTGACATGAAAACAGGAGAAAAAGATATCCTTGAAGTATGAAGTAATTACTTTGAAAAACTGCTAAATGAAACAAGCAGTGATGAGAGCACAGTGATAAAAAACACTGACCAGGCATGCAGTCAGGAATACGTATCCATACTGAAAGTAGAAAAAGTCATCAAAGGCTTGAAATGTGGAAAGGCAGCAGGAGTAGATGATATTCGACCAGAATGGTTGAAGTATGGTGGTATAAAAGTCTTACAGTGGCTGCACTGCATAGTTCAGAAAGCCTGGACAGAGGGACGAATTCCCGATGATTGGAGTAGAGCTCTCATAGTACCCATATATAAAAAGAGAAATAAAACTGAATGTGAGAATTACAGAGGTATTTCCCTACTGAGTGTTCCTGGCAAGATCTATACAAGTATACTTGAGAAACGGTTGAGAAGAATTGTAGAAGAAAAGATTGGTGAAGAACAAGCTGGATTCAGGCCAAATAGAGGCTGTCAGGATCAGATCTTCACTTTACGACAAATAGTCGAGAAAGCATGGGAATATAACAAAGATCTGTATTTAAGCTTTGTCGATTTGGAAAAGGCATATGACAAGGTGCCAAG
Organism: Typopeltis vanoorti; assembly: GCF_054136105.1. NCBI lineage: Eukaryota > Metazoa > Arthropoda > Arachnida > Uropygi > Thelyphonidae > Typopeltis > Typopeltis vanoorti. The sequence continues at coordinate 67,644,220 of NC_143551.1, forward strand.
AGAGAAGCTATTCAATACGCTGCAGTTATATGGTGTCAATGGGGCATTATATCAAGCAATACTTAGTCTTTATTTGAGTTGTAGGTCAGCAGTTAGAATTGAAGGAAGTACAGGAAGATGGTTTAATGTTAAATATGGTGTGAAACAAGGATGTACATTATCCCCTCTGTTATTCATTATCTATATGGATCACATTATGAAGGAAAGTGGTATTAAACCTGATATCAAAATTGGAGATGTTAATGTCAGCTCTTTGCTTTATGCGGAGGATGTTATACTTCTAAATAAATCCGCTACAAGTCTGCATGATTCTCTGACTAAATTGAATAGCTGTTGTAATAGATATGGTATGAAGGTCAGCAATAAAAAGACAAAGACAATGAAAATAGGCAGAATCATTGAAAATGTCAACTTTGTTGTGATTGGAGAACCTGTGGAACAAGTAAAACATTTCAGCTACTTAGGCACAATTTTTACTGAAGATGGTAAATTAAATATAGAAATAGACAGCAGAATCAGCAAAGCTGGTATGGTGGGAAGTCAATTGAATAAATTCATATGGAATAAGAAAGAAATTAGTCAGAACACTAAATTAGCTGTATACATGACAGTGTTCAAACCAATTTTAACTTATGGATATGAGAGCTGGGTCAGAAGTAAAACACTTGACCAAAGACTAGAGACCGCAGATATGAGAGTCCTGAGAAAGATTATAGGCGTGAACAGATGGCATCAATGGCAATATCATATTAAAAATGAGGATATTAGGAAAGAACTTGACATTGTCAGCATCCAGGAATGCATTAGCAGAGCTAATCTCAGGTGGTATGGTCACTTAAATAGAATGGGAGAGGAAAGATTAGCAAAACAAGTGTTCTCTGCCAGGTTGGCAGGAAAACGACCCAGAGGAAGACCAAGATATAGGTGGATTGATACGGTACAAAATGCCTTAGACAATAGAAATATAAGATCTGATAATGTTGGAGTCTTGACAGTTAACAGACTGATTTGGAGGACAATTGTAGATAGGAAGTTAGTAATGATGTAATTTTTTCATGCAATACTGTCATATCCTGTACACCCCTTGAGGGTACATGTCAGGAATTTGATGATGATGATTAAAAAGCTTTTCTCTGGGCACCTTGTCATATGCCTTTTCCATACCTACAAAACTTAAGTACAGAACCTTGTTATATTCTCATGATTTCTCAACTATTTGTTGTAAAGTGAAAATCTGATCTTGGTAACTTCTGTTTGGTCTGAACCTAGCTTGTTCTGCTCTAAGTTTCTCTCCCACAATTTTTCTTATCTTCTTAAGTATGCTTGAATAAATCTCACCTGGAACACTTAGTAGAGAAATTTGTCTGTAGAGAACATTCAGCTTTATTTCCCTTTTATATAGCTTGGAACTATGACAGCTCCGTTCCAGTCATTTGGAATTTGACCTTCTGAGCAAGCCCTCTAAAATATGCAGTTTGCCACTGCAAAAACTTTTATACCTCCTTTGGTGAAATATCTATTCTAGCCCTGTTTCCACATTTCAGGCTTTGGATAGCTTTTTCTACCTCAAGTATTCATATGTTACTACTATTTGCATTCCTCTTGAAAATTTTCTACTACTGTTCTGTCACTGCTTGTTTCATTTATGGCTTTTGAAGTAATTACTCCAGACATCAGGGATATCCTTGTCTTCATTTTTCATATCACCTTTATCATCTTTTATTCCTTTTACAATACTCTTTTCTCCTTTTTAAGCTTTTTCAATAGCCTCCTGAACATTTTGCCACCTTCTTTGTCAACTGCCTGATGACTTGAAAAATTCCTCCTTTAGGAGAACCTTCTCTGGGACCATAAGCACAAATAAGTTTCATTATTCATTTCTCCATTTGAAGTTTGCCCACGTAACTACTTAAAATTGCCTTCCAACCTAGAAGTTTATCTTGATGTTTAATGCTGAATGCTATCGCTATGCCTTCCTTTCCTTGATTGCTATTGCCTGAATATAACACCCTATACTTATTTTTTAGTGAAATCTTGTCTATTTTATTTTTTTTTGTCTTCTTTTTCTCAACAATGCCAATTATGTTCATGTAATATTTTCCCAGTTTTCCTGCAAGTTTGATTTCCTTTACATTAATATTCTTTATGTTGATGATTCCTATCCTCAGTTCTTCTGACATTGGGTTTGTACTTTTTCTAGATGTTGAGTTGGAGTTTGTTCCAGTAGCTGACTTGTCACTGTTCACCCTGATTCCTCGATGAAAACAGTGGGGGTATTGTTTAAGTGGGAAATGCCTCAGCTGGCATGAAATTTTATGTTGTACTATCATGTGTATTTCTGATTTAAGTGAATACAGTACAATTTGATACTGTATTGTACTGTACAGTAGAGTTTGGTCAGCTAAGTCCTAAATTGTCAGCTCACCCTCATTCAGTATCCAGTGGATACCTAGTAAGAGCATATCGTGTGAAGATGATTGGTCATTTGGTCAGAAGCCCACTCGGTTCTCATCATTCCTTAATTGCGATGTGGTGTCTTCTCACAGTTATCTTGCTTTGACCCTTAAGCAACTCTCTCCTTCTTTTAAAAAAAAAAAAAAAAAAACTTGCATTTAAGCTTCTGTTTTAACCCCAGCCATTTTTATGTCCCATTTATGTAGCAGATAGGAGTAGCCTTCAGTGGAAGATACAATAAGAAATTTTTTGGTGCTGTCAGTATGATGACATATCTAGTTTTTCCCTCAAAATATCTCCACTGAATTATCCATTTTCAGGAGTTTTGCTGCTTTTATAATATGTACTGGTTAGTACAACTTTTATTGTGTTTTTTTCTGCAGATGTTTGTCATCAGACAGTTACCTAAACTGCATCCTACTCTGGCATAAATATTTGCAATATGTTAAGGTAATAAAATTCATTTACTATCAATGTAAGACCACTATCCTGCATATTGGAGGTTTGAAGTCTTGAAAAAAGAAAAAAAAGGTATACTCCATTTAAGTCTCTAGAACACAGCTTCCAGATTATCTAATCCATGGCCAACCCACAACATTAATATATATCTGTGTATGTGAATATCCTTCTATTGTAATCTTTTGTGGATGGTGTTGACTTAACCAAGTTGGAAGAACTACCTCTTTTTTGTTATGGTAATCACATATATATATATATATATATCCTGACTTGCTCTCTTTTGTTAGTTGGACAGACACTTGAAAGTATTGTTTTAGTTGAAGTAAATTTTTTAAATTTTCCATATAGAAAAATCCAGTTACCTGCATAAAAAATAGCTTTTCCAATCTGTATCTGGATATTTCTGACAACTAATTTGAGGAACATAGCTGATAAAAAAAAAAAAATAGGATGACATGCCTTAACTTTTCTTTGAAAAGTTATTTTTAGGATAATTTAATCTGCTTCTTGCTCTGTAAGTTTATTTCATTTATGTACTTTCTATATTTCTTTTTCAATAAATATAAAATCCTGACAGTTATTCCTGAATACTTTGTTACATAGTGATAATGTTGAAAAACTTAGCATTGCTGAACTGTTTAATGCTTGTGTAAGTGCTGGGAGAACATAATGTTGGAGGGTTTAATGGAATATTTACAGCACTTGGAAAGGATTAAAAGCTATAAATTAAAGATACCAGGAAATTATATACTTGGTTTAATCCTTTATCCAAGTGTAAGCAAACAAGATTGCACCTGAACTATTTTCAGGACTGGGGCAACTCGTATAAAGAAGCTAATGACTTCACATCACTTGCTTTAGTATCCCATAATGCAAAGCACATCTCCTTGCGGACACGTATAATTGCTATGCATTATTGAGAAGGGTCACTACCCAGATTAGTTTCGACCTTTATTGAGGTCTCATCAGTGGGAGACAGACCCAGAGAGTATTTGCTTACACTTGGATAAAGGATTAAACTAAGTACATAATTTCTTCTTGGTATCTTTAATTTATAGTATAACCAAGTGGAAAAACTTCCGACAACTTTCTCTAATCCAGAGTATTTTAATAATAAGGTGGGACACCTTTTCGCTACTTGTATATGAAAATGACTTCTGCATTACTTCAACCTTAGTATCACCTCTGGGTTTTGCTCCCACTGATAAGACCTCAGTACAGCTCAAAACCAATCTGGGTAGAGACCCTTCCCATAATGCATAGCATTATACATATCTGCAAGGAGATGTGCTTTTCATTATAGGATACTAAGGCAAATGATGTGAAGTCCTTAGCCACTTTATACGAGTTACCCCAGTCCTCAAAATAGTTCAGGTGCAATCGTGTTTGCTTACACTTGGATAAAGGATTAAACAGTATATAATTTCTTGGTATCTTTAATTTATAGTATAACCAAATGGAAAAACTTCCAACAACTTTCTCTAATCCAGATTAAAAGCTAATTTTAATACTCCCAATATTTTGTCTCAGTCGCTGAGATATTTTCAGGGATTACAAATAACTTTTGTAACACAGCCATAAAGACAACACAATACTAAATGAAACACGTGGGTGACTCTAAAGTCCTGTCTATTCTAGGCCGGCCAACTACAAATGCCCATAGATGTTTGTAGGTGGCCTAGGATGTAAAGTGGGACCTCTGATAATTATTGTTTCTCAAATTTTGGGAAGTTTAATACATCCATATTTATTTAAATTTGGTTATTTTCTGACTGCTGTTGCAGATTCTAAAAGCAGTCTTTCGTTTTTAAATTTACTATGATGGAGCATGGTAGTTTTCTTCAAGGAGATCCTGTGGGTTGTATCCAATACATGGTCTGTAAGGCCAAATTGACCATAATCGTGATTGCAGATGTATGATTTGTGTTCTTCCAAATGGATGGTTGTGATCTACCTATCTGTCCAAAGTAAGCCAACTTGCAGGAACAGAGTACTTTATATACTCCAGACACTTGAGAGAGAGGAGGGAGCTGATTTTTGGTAGAACAGATAAGGGTAGCAAGTTTCTGGTGGGGCTTACAAGTTGTGTAGAGGTTGTACCTTTTTAAGAATCTAGCTATTTTTTCTGATGTGCCATGAATGTAGGGGATGGTGATGACATTTCTGAAATCCTTCTGAAGTGATGGTCAAGGAACTGATTAATTTTTTAATTCTGTGATCACTGTAGTCATTGGAAAGGAAGGAAGGTGTTATGTATGTGGTTGAGTTCAGTTGAGAGGTTCCAGTGGAACAAAGATTATAGGCTCTATTGGTTAGTTTTAATAATGCCATATTGTTGAGAGGGGTGGTGGTGGGAAAGCCTGTGAATGTATCTGTTTGTGTGAGTGGGTTTTCTATATACAGTGAAGGAAGGGTTACCATTAGGAAGGCATGTTAGTAAGGTGTCTAAGAAAGGGGTAAACTGTTGTTATTTTGTTGTTAAATGTTATTGTTATCTATTGTTAAATGAAACAATAGATAACAATACTGAAGATGAAGTGACTGAAACAAATATTGGAAGCATTAAAACTAGTTTTTTAATTCTCTCCTAGTGCTGTAAATAGTCCATTAAACCTTCAACAAGAACTGCTTAATGATTCACCAACAACTGGTTTCAAATTTGCTATTCATTATAATTGAATGTAAGAAGGCAGTATGGTTAGCTAGATAATGTGCTTTCTCTCCAACCAATATGCTGTGAGTTTGAATTCTACCATGGACTTGGATGCTTATGATTGTCTTCAGATGGGAGATGAATTTCATTGCCTGGTGTGAGACTGTTACTCTACTTATTGCAGGTCTCAAGGTGTCTTGAAGTTCCATTTTTGGTCTCTAGAGGAAGATTTCTGAATTATATAAAAAATAAATAAAAATAATAAAAAATCATTACTGGCCACAGTACTAATGTATCTTAGGTTTACAAGCATGTGTGTGTGTCTACAGTTGACCCTTGAAGAACATGGGTTCAAACTGCACGGGTCTACTTATACCAGATTTTTTGGAATAAATATATTGGAAAATTTTTTGGTTGTTTGTGGCAATTTCAGAAAATCTTTTGGATGAACAGCGTAGCCTAGAAATATCTAAAATATTAAGAAAAAGTTAGGTACGTCATGCATTCATTAAATATATGTAGATACTAGTCTAGATTACAGTCTAGTTTATCATTTACTACCAATATACACAAATCTATTATAAAATATACACAAATCTATTATAAAAAGTTAAAATTTATCAAAACTTATGCACACAAACACTTACAGACAGTATGTGGCGCCATTCACAGAGAGAAATGTAAACAAACGTAAAGATGCAGTATTAAATCATTGAATGGTGATAGGATAAGGAACCATCCACCATCACACATAGTGTGCATTCAGACAGAAAGCTGGCAATCCAACTACAGAAGTCCTGAGACAGACAAAATTATGGTAGTTTGCTTAGTAAGCCTTTGTGCCAGACCCGGTCAAAAGTTTTGGAGATATCGTGCAACCACTTGAGATTCACCAAACTTCTCCGTGGCATTGTCCAGAGATGGGTGACATATGTGAGCAGATCTCCTGTTGATTAGCAGCAATGGAATCCATATTGGCAGTTATTAGGTGGGTGCCTTCAAGGTAGTGTAGGAGTTTACATTTACAAATTGCTTACATTTTATAATAAAATAACTGATTACTAACTTATGAAGGTGTTCTGGGTCACACAGCATTGTTGAGCATGTTTATGTGGATATGATCTTGCTTATGCCAAAGTTGGATAACTGAAGAGAAACAATCAGAAGGTTATAGTGTAGGTTAGTTTTAAGGTGGACTAGATTAAGGATAATTTCTATTGATTCAATACCTCTTTTCTCAGGCTCATCATAGCATCTATATTAGGTAAACATACTGGTCCCTCACAAGTGAAGAGAGAGATCACCAAAGAACTAAAGATTCTTCTAACAACCTCTGAGAGGAATGGTTGTTGTAAGCAGATCTCTCCCTGGTGATCTCTCCCTCACAAGTGAAGAGAGAGAGATCACCAAAGAACTAAAGATCTTTCTAACAACCTCTCAGAGGAATGGTTGTTGTAAGCAGACTATTAAGAAGCTCCCACTATTTAATCCACCTGTTCACCATAGTGAAGATAATGAATGTAAAATGTTTTATTTCTCTTCTACATATCAGCTGTGTTTCACCAAAGTTAGTCAAAATTCTCAAAAAATATAAAAGTCGCACTCCTTTCACTCCTCTAAACAAACTCTGTTCCTTGCTTGGTATAGCCAAATGTAAATGCGACAGCTTAAAATATCTAGGGGTTTGCCATCTTTGGTGTACCTGCAATGTGCTGTGTTTTAGTCAAACAGAAAAATCCACTGAACTACATATAGAGGAGCATGTAAGACACATTAGCTATTGCAGAACTAGGGCCAACACTCTGTCTAATCATGTTCTTAATTCTGCCAACCTTGACAATGAAGATTCTATCACTCACCCAGTGATCTGGAATAAATCAGAAGACATTTTTAAATACTATAATACGCTTGAGCAGAATTGTTGAATCGACAGAAATTTTCCTCAATCCAGTCCACCTTAATAGTAACCTAAGCTATAACCTCTCTGATTGTTACTCCTCATCCATCCAGTTTTGGTATACAGGAGATCATACCCATGTGAACATGCCAACAATACTGTGAGACCCAGAATGCCTTCAAATATCAGTAATCCATTTGTAACTTAATCTGTAACTGTTGTTCTCTTGTAATGTATATTTTCCATTTCTCTTTTCATGTTATGCACTCGATGAAGTCCTCTAGGAAGATGAAACTAGTCATATATTCAAAATAAATAGTTTTTTCTATATTGTTATCCCTTGGGTTTTAGTCATTTGAGTTTCTTCTATTATGTCAGATAGCTGAGTAAATCCATTGCATCAAATATATATACTCAGGGTTTTGGGACTAGAGGTATCCAAAATAACAGATTATAATGTGAGATCCACTCACATTTTCTCAGACTAAAGCTCAGTCAATAGGAAATCTCTCCAAGATTTGTTTTGTCACATTTTCAAGGTCACTAGTGCACATGTGCAAAAATGGTAAGAACAACTTTCCTGAATGTTGGATCAGAAGAGGAGGCCCAACTGCCTGGCCATCTAGATCTCTGGATGTGACTCCATTGGACTTTTTTGCATGGGGCTTTATTAAAGAGTGTGTTTACCAGAGAAAAGTTTGAGATTTGGACCATTTGAAACAGTGTATTATTGCAACAGTTGTTCTAATAATGCCTCAGATGCTGGAAAATACTTGGCAAGAGCTTGAGTATTGTTTTGACATCTGTCAAAATACAAAAAGTGCCCACATTGAACTCTATTAACCTTCATATAAACTTGGTGAGTTACTCTATATAATGACAAAAAATTATTTTAATAAACCTTATAGATGTTGAGATATATGTGTCTTTTTAGATATCTCTATCCTAGACATCCTGTGTGTGTGTGTGTGTGTGTGTGTGTGTGTGTGTGTGTGTGTGTGTGTGTGTGTGTGTGTGTGGTGTGTGTGTATTCCTGAGCTACTCGGTTGTTATGGTACATTTTAAAAAATAAATATTTAATGACTTTAAACCGAGATAAAATATTAAGTTTTAATGAAAATGATACAACTAGTTTCAGCCTTTTACAACATTCATCAGGTATCCACTAAAGGTAGAACACAATAATAAAAATTGAAGTTACAAAAAACTGAGAATTACAGGCAAAAAATGCAATACATAATTGACACAGAAAACGTTGTATTTTTCAAGTTGTTCTATCTAACGCGCTATTATTTGTTTGCTTACAAGTTCTCGTGAACACCAGTATTGAACATCCGCAGCATGGCTATCAGCAAATGATATCACTTGCTATGATATCATTTTCGCTGATTGAAATATTTTTGATATGAGAAACGAAGTCTGTGGTGTTTTTGATGAACGATGAAGATTTATTGGAGAAACACTTGAGGTATTCTGTAAGATGTTTCGAAAGCTTATAAGTAGGACCATCAATTCCTTCCACACCGTACACCCTCCTATACCACGCATTTATAGAGTTCCGAAGATCCACAAGGAAAACACCCCTCTTCGCCCAATTGTGGAAGGAATTGATGGTCCTACTTATAAGCTTTCGAAACATCTTGCAGAATACCTCAAGTGTTTCTCCAGTAAATCTTCATCGTTCATCAAAAACACCACAGGCTTCGTTTCTCATATCAAAAATATTTCAATCAGCGAAAATTATATCATCGCAAGTTTTGACATTATCTCATTATTTACTAACGTCCCTACTGAGGACGTATTAACATTACTAAAGGACAAATTGTCTAAAAAGATATTTGCTTTATTAAAACATTGTATTCAATCTGGCTACTTCAGATATAGGGACTCCATTTACAAACAAAATCAAGGCCTAGCAATGGGCAACCCTTTATCCCCAGTTCTAGCAAACATTTTACTGGAAGATTTTGAAAGAAAGCCATATCGTCCTTCTCACTTAAGCCGAAACTTTGGAGACGTTATGTTGACGACATTTTCATTATATGGAGTCACGGACACACATCTCTCATGGATTTTTTTTCATCATCTTAAAAACCAGCATTCTAATATAAAATTTACTGCCGAACTAGAACGAAATAACTGCCTTCAATTCCTGGATGTAATTCTTACACGATGCTCTGATAGATTTAAAATCTCTATATACAGAAAACCCACTCATACTAACAGATATCTGCATTGTCGATCTCATCACTTTCCACCACAAAAGCTCAGAACTATTTCTACCTTAGGACACAGAGCATGCTCTCTTTTAAATGAACCAGATGAGCTCCAAAAAGAAATTAATCACCTTTCTTTTATCTTTAAACAAAATGGATATTCTGAAAAAAAAATTAAGAAATTTCTTCTGGATCCTCCTAGGTAGTGTACTACGGAAACTACCGATTTTAAAGGTAGCATCTCAATCCCTTACATTAGTTCAGTCTCCAATAAATTGGCTGAAGTCCTTAAAAAATACAACATCAGGATGTTTTTCACTACACTCCCTAAAGTCCGTTCTCTTATAAGCCATCCGAAGCCTATTCATCATAACCTGAAATATCCAGGTGTTTACAAGTTATGGTGCGACTGTAATATTTCTTATTTTGGACAGACTAACAAATCTGTTGAACTGCGTATTGAGGAGCATAAGAGAGACATCTCCTATAAAAGATCACATGCATCTGTGCTATCCAGTCATGTTCTTTCCTCTAATAACCCTCATGACAATCTACAGAGCTCAGTTTGCTAGGATAAATCCGAAAACATTTTTTGCTGTAGTGATGAATTTGAAAGGAAAATCGTGGAGTCCAGAGAAATCCTCCTTAATCCTGAACATTTGAACAGCAATTTGAGTTATAACATCCCTGATAGCCATACTGCAGTTGTTCAATACTGGCGCTCACGAGAACCTGCAAGCACGCATACAACAAACAATAGCACGTTAGATAGAACGACTTGAAAAATACGTTTTCTGTGTCAATTATGTATTGCATTTTTTGCCTGTAATTCTCAGTTTTTTGTAACTTCAATTTTTATTATTGTGTTCTACCTTTAGTGGATACCTGATGAAGGCTGTAAAAGGCTGAAACTAGTTGTATCATTTTCATTAAAACTTAATATTTTATCTAGCTTTAAAGTCATTGAATATTTATTTTTTAAAAAATATATATATATAAACACAGTATAAAAGACAGTCTTAAAATAATAGAGCAGTCAATAAATAAATAAATAATACAGAGTGCTGTCCATTTATATCAATGTATTTATCAAGTCTTTATCTAACCACTGAGTTCAAAGCACTTGAAACAGTTGGCTGTTTTTAATAACCAGTGGTGAAAGTGCTTTTCAAAAATATTGCACATCTCACTCTTATTCTGTTTTTTTGTTTTTTTTTAATATCTTCACAATAAAAACACTCTGTTCATCTATGTAATATTAATAATTATCAGTTAATAATTAACAAAAATCAGTTAATTATCTAAATAATAAATTAATAATAATGAAATAAAAGAAAAGAAAAAGCTTAATGTAGTTTTTGTTACATTAAATGTTAAATGTTGCATTAAACATACATTAAATGTTAAATGTAAGTAACTGCAAAAAAAAGAGTGAAATGTTTGTTACTGTAGTGTGCCTGCTAACTAACAAACATGTTGCCTTTTATCCAGGTCACCATAGATAGGCATCCTGTTCGATTTTTTGTTCACAAAAGGCCTCATGTGGACTATTTTTTAGATATTGTAAGTAACAATAAATTTTCAAAATTTTTGTAGTATTATGTTTCTTTTTTGTAGATCCATTAATTTGACAAATATAAAATACTATAGTTAAAAGATGGGTTGTGTCTGTGTAAAATCCATCTATTAAATATTATTTCCTGTATTCTTTATAAAATTTAGACTGGGTATATAAAATAGCTTACAAAATTTAGGATAAAAAATATATATATCCAGATGTAGATTATCACAACTTTAGAATAACATTATCATAGGTATGCACTTGAATATTGACATAACAAGCTTACTAATTTAAGTGATTGCTACCAGATGTGCAGCCACTTACACTGTCTGCTTTCTTCTTTAGCAGAGAAAGGTTGACTCTCTGCATCTATAAGAAGCAGTTGAGCGATTTGTTTCAGTAATGGAACGAAGAACCAGTAATTCCCAATAGCAGCAATAGTCCACCTGAAGTTTCATGAATTGAATATTTTGCATTTCATTTTGGGAAAAGTTTCAGAAAACACTTCAGATACTGTGTAAGCTATTTAAGGTACACTTTTGTGCATTATTGCCTGGCATAGCATTTTAACTGTGCAGTGCACTTTCTGTATTGCACAGCGATGAGGAGGGAAGGATCATGCAGCATTTTGAACAGATGAGGCACACTTTACTCTTTCATACTCATATACGTGCATGTCTTAAACATTAAGCATCTATTATTATTATCATCATCATCATCAAATTCCTGCCATGTACCCTCAATGGGTGTACAGGATATGATAGTACTACATGAAAAATTTACATCATTACTAACTTCCTATCTACAATTTTCCTCCAAATCAGTCTGTTACTTGTCAAGACTCCAACATTATCAGATCTTATATTTCTATCGTCTAAGGCACTTTGTACCATATCAATCCACCTATATCTTGATCTTCCTCTGAGTCGTTTTCCTGCCAACCTGGCAGAGAACACTTGTTTTGCTAATCTTTCTTCGCCCATTCTGTTTAAGTGACCATACCACCTGAGATTAGCTCTGCTAACGCATTCCTGGATGCTGACAATGTCAAGTTCTTTCCTAACATCCTCATTTTTAATATGATATTGCCATTGATGCCATCTGTTCACGCCTCTAATCTTTCTCAGGACTCTCATATCTGTGGTCTCTAGTCTTTGGTCAAGTGTTTTACTTCTGACCCAGTTCTCAGATCCATAAGTTAAAACTGATTTGAACATTGTCTTATATACAGCTAATTTAGTGTTCTGACTAATTTCTCATTTATTCCATATAAATTTATTCAATTGACTTCCTACTATACCAGCTTTGTTGATTCTGTTGTCTATTTCTATATTTAATTTACCATCTTCACTAAAAATCATGCCTAAGTAGCTGAAATGATTTACTTGTTCCACAGGTTCTCCAATCACAACACAGTTGACATTTTCAATGATTCTGCCTATTTTCATTGTCTTTGTCTTTTTATTGCTGACCTTCATACCATATCTATAACAACAGTTATTCAATTTGGTCAGAGAATCTTGCAGACTTGTAGCGGATTTATTTAGAAGTATGACATCATCCGCATAAAGCAAAGAGCTGACGTTAACATCTCCAATTTTGATATCATGTTTAATACCACTTTCCTTCATAATGTGATCCATATAGATAATGAATAACAGAGGGGATAATGTACATCCTTGTCTCACACCAGATTTAACATTAAACCATCTTCCTGTACTTCAATTCGAACTGCTGACTTACAACTCAAATAAAGACTAAGTATTGCTTGATATAATGCCCCATTGACACCATATAACTGTAGCATATTGAATAACTTCTCTCTTGGCACCTTGTCATATGCCTTTTCCAAATTGACAAAACTTAAATACAGATCTTTGTTATATTCCCATGATTTCTCCAGTATTTGTCTTAAAGTGAAAATCTGATCCTGACAGCCTCTATTTGACCTGAATCTTGTTCTTCACCAAGCTTTTCTTCCGCAATTCTTCTCAACCGTTTCTCAAGTATACTTGCATATATCTTACCAGGAACACTCAGTAGGGATATACCTCTTTAATTCTCACATTCAGTTTTATTTCCCTTTTTTATATATGTTTACTATGAGAGCTCTACTCCAATCATCGGGAATTCGTCCCTCTGTCCATGCTTTCTGAACTATGCAGTGCAGCCACTGTAAGACTTATACCACCATACTTCAGCATTTCTGTTTGAATATCATCTACCCCTGCTGTCTTTCCACATTTCAAGCCTTTGATGGCTTTTTCTACTTCAAGTATGGATATGTATTCCTGACTGCATGCCTGGTCAGTGTTTTTAATCACTGTGCTGTCATCACTGCTTCTTTCATTTAGCTGTTTTTCAAAGTAATTACTCCATACTTCAAGGATATCTTTTTCTCCTGTTTTCATGTCACCTTTATCATCTCTAACTCCTTCTTCAACAACCTCCAGAATATTTTGCCACCTTCTTGATATTTATATTCTATGTTCTTACCAAAGTCTTCCAATGACTTTTGTTTAGCTAGTTTTACACAGTGTTTTGCTTTCTTACATTTGTCTCTGTATTCTCTAAGTGCACAAGCTGACTTATTTGCCAGGAACTTTTGATATGCTTTCTTCTTTTCCTTCACTGTCTCTTTAACTTCCTGTGTCCACCATGGAGTTCTAATTTTCTATCCTTGCAGACAACTTCACCACATGCCTCTCTAGCTGAATCACTCAGGGTTTTCTTCAAGGCTTGCCACTGAATCTCCAAGGTTTGGTTCCTGTTCTCAAACTCTTTCATTTTGTCTTCAATAATCTTTGTGTATTTTAGTCTACAGTTGACATCTGAGAGCTGCTCAACTTTTATTCGCTTTAAAACTTTCTTACATGTTATTCTTTTCAATATGAAATTCAATTTTATCCTGCTCAAGACTAAATAGTGATCACTTCCAATTTCAAATCCTCTGTACACTCTGGTGTCCTGTACCAAGGCAAAGACATCACTATCAACAATAACATAGTGAATGAGACTTTTCTTATTCCTTGCTTCTTTCTTCTCTCCATGTGAATTTATGCACATTTTTATGTTGGAACACGGTATTAGTAATAACCAGTTCATGTCCTGAGCAGAAATCCAACAGATATTTGCCATTATTATTAGCTTTGTTCTTTTCTCCAAATTTTCCCAAAATATTTTTTGTATGTCTGACAATCATTTCCTACTCTGCTATTTAGATCCCCAACAAGGACCAACTTTTCCTTTTTCATTATGTCAGTTGCTTTTTCTAAAGCATCAAAATATTCCCCGCTTCTACCTTAGTAGAACTTTCTGTGGGACTATAGGCACAAATAAGTCTCATTGTCCCATTCCCCATTCTCATATTTGCCCACATTACTCTACTTGAGACTGGCTGCCATTCAAGAAGATTAGCCTCGTATTTTGTGTTGAATACTATGGCTACTACTTCTTTTCCTTGATTGTCATTGGCTGAATATAACATTTTGTATATTATTATTGTTGTTATTAATATTAAGAGATCTCCAGAGATTAAATATGTAAGATTAAATGCTGGTTAAAGCTCATGAAGCACAGCACATAAGAAGAAATTAAATTTCATTTTGGAAATGTAAGTCATTCAATGATCATTTAATTCATCCCTATGTTTAATTCATTTCCATTAAACTGTTAGCTGTTTTGAGTTTTCAACGAGCACATATTGAATATACACTCAAATCCCACATTTTTGTAATGCAGTATTGCTTGTGTTTACTGAAATTATTCTGTGGTAAGTAAATTTGGTTTGTGGTTTAAACCAGTAGCGAGTACAATTTTTCTAATTCTCAAATCACCAATCTCTCCTCATTTGTTTAATACCCAGTGGATGCCTACTGGGGCACACCATGGAAAGGTTAGGATTGGACATTAGTTCAGATGGTGTTAGAAAAAAACTTAACATTGTTAGCAATCAAGAATATGTGAGCAGAGCTAATCTAAGATGGTAGGCCACTTAAATAGAATGGGTGAGGAAAAGTTAGCAAAGCAAGAAGGAGACCTAGGGGAATATCAGAGTCTAGGTGGCCTAATAATAGACTAGTTTGGAGAAAATTGAAGAGAGATTAATAATTATGTAAACTTAATCACGTAGTGCTGTCATAGTGACCTGCACTACGACGATATATCATATTGTGAGGGTACATATCAGGAAATTTATGATGATGATGATAATCATCATCATAAATTAAGAGATCTCCTTACTAAATCACTTAAGGAATTGACAACGTACATAAGAATATAAATTAAATTACACTTTAATAAATATTTCCGATATTTCGGCAATATCACGTTGCCATCTTCAAAAGGAACTTAAAAAAAGGCACATGCACGTAGGTACTACAACACAGTAACTCAGAATGAAGTGATGAAGCTATTGTTCTCCTAAAAGTCCTGATGGTGCCCCCTAGGTGTTCTTGGCTGTTGCTGAAGGTCCCAAATTTGAGGCAGTCTCAAGCAGCCAAATTTGTTGAGGTTTGGAGAGTTTCTTAGGGTGAGGCTGATTCCATGAATAGTCTTTTGAATTTGTACTTGCTATGGTGTATTACTGTAATGTTCTTCCACAGTATTCTGTGGCGTGTATCCAGAGCATGGTCTGCAAGACCAGAGTGGCTGTACTTGTGAAACTGGGTGTTATCTTTGTGTTCCGAAATTCTGATATTCGCTGTCCTGCCTGTTTGGCCAAAGTAAGACAGTTTACAGCTGCAAGGGATCTGGTATATACCAGGTAGGTCTAGGGGAAGTGGTAGGTCTTTAGTAGCGGATAAGGGATTCCAATTTTTTGTATGGTCTGTAACAGGAGGTCAAGTCATGTGTTTTTAAGATCTTGGTAATTTTTTCTGGGGTGCCTCGGATGTAGGGAATGGTGATGGATTTAGAGTAATCCTTGTTGTGAAGGGGGGGGGGGTTGTGGTTTGTTGGTTTCAATATTTTTTGTATTTTTTTGGGGGTGGTAGCCATTGGCTGAGAAAGTGTTAAGGATGTGATTTAGTTCAGTGTTTAGGGCCTTGTTGTTAGAACAGATTAGTTTAGCCCTGTTGTATAGTGTTTTCACCACTCCATATTGTTGTGGGGGGGGAGATTGTTGGTGAATGATCTAAGAATGATCTAAGAATGATCCAGGGCTTAAATATGAAATGATAAATATTCAGTTCATATAACTTCACATGAACTACTACTAATGCTGCTGTTATGACCAACAAATTTTAACTTTTTTTTGTTTTGTTTCCTTTCCAGCTATCTGTGATTCTTATTCAGTTTCTCATGCTGATTTCAAATATTTTTAATTTTTTCCTATCATGTATAGTTTTTAAGAAACAAGTCTATACATTTATGATATAAACACTGTTAACAGTATCTTACATTCAGAATGAAAGTCAACTAGAATGCTGCCCTAATGCCTTCCATTTATAAGATGAAATTGGTTTTTCCTATTTCAGACCCTAACAGTTGTCAGCTAACATAGCATGACTTCACTTCCCTTATACCTGCCTTCCATTCTCATAATCTGCTGATGAAACCTCTTGCCATTTTCATCACTTATGGACCTGAGATTTTCTAAGAAAAAGTCTAGAAAGTGTCTCTGAAAATACATCTTGCATCCCATGTCATGATATGCTTTGAGCATAGAAGAAATGATTTCTTTGTCAACTGAAGATTTGTGTTTGATCAAAGTTTTCTTCAACTAACTTAACGTGTGTTCATGCATTAGCTTCCTTTTGCTCAAAACTTGTTCAAATTTGCGATCGTTCATTAACAATCTAATTTCTGGCATTCCTTTACTTTTGCATCACCTATTTTTGAAATTTTTTGTTTCAAATACTGAAACTCAACACATAGCATACGAGGGTGGTCTGAAAAGTTCTCGGCCTAACAATGAAAAAGCAAATTTATAATTTCAGAATTATTTTTATTTTTCAACTTTATCACCCTTAAGACTAATACATTTATTCCGGCACCATTATCCCGTCTCTGTAGTGGTTCTCAGTAAGATCTGCAAAATACCCTTCTACAGCTGCAGTCACCTCTTGATTCAAAGAAAAACGCTGACCAGTGAGGAAGAGTTTTAGTTTTGGAAAGAGATAGAAGTCAGAGGGAGCCAAATCTGGGGAATAGGGTGGATGTTCCAACAATTTGTAGTGCAGATCCCTTAATTTTCCCATTGCCAAAACACCTTTGTGGGCAGGTGCATTGTCCTGATGAAAGATGATTTTTTTATACTGCAAACAGGGTCTTTTCTCACGAATTTTTTCATCTAGTCTGGTTAAAAGATCAGAATAATATTCCCCAGTTATTGTTTTACCTTTTCAAGATAATTAATAAACAAAATGCCTTTAGTATCCCAAAACACCGATGCCATGACCTTTCCTGTTGATGGAACCGACTTTGTCTTCTTTGACACTGAACAACCGGCTTCTGTCCACTGTTTTGACTGCTGTTTGGATTTTGGTGTGTAATGGTAAATCCAAGTCTCATCCATAGTAATAAATCGATGCACAAAATCAGTTTTATTCTTTTAAAATGCTCCAAGCACTGTTCAGAAATTTTCATGTGAGTGCATTTTTGATCTACTGTGAGCAAGCACAGCACCCATCTTGCGCAAAGCTTTTTCATTTGCAATTCTTCATGCAAAATATATCCTACACATTCTTTTGAAATGCCTATAGTCTCAGCAATTTCATGCACTTTGACTTGTTAGTCATCCACTACCATATCGTGCACTTCATCAGTGATTTCTGGTGTTGTTACACTTTTTGGACAGCCTTCACATGGGTCATCTTCAAGGCTGGTACGGCCACGTTTAAACTTGGCAGCCCGTTTCTTAATTGTAGAAAATGAAGAAGAAGAGTGCCCATAAATTTTCATGTGAGTGCATTTTTGATCTGCTGTGAGCAAGCACAGCACCCATCTTGCGCAAAGCTTTTTCATTTGCAATTCTTCATGCAAAATATATCCTACACGTTCTTTTGAAATGCCTATAGTCTCAGCAATTTCATGCACTTTGACTTGTTAGTCATCCAATACCATATCGTGCACTTCATCAGTGATTTCTGGTGTTGTTACACTTTTTGGACATCCTTCACATGGGTCATCTTCAAGGCTGGTACGGCCACGTTTAAACTTGGCAGCCGGTTTCTTAATTGTAGAAAATGAAGAAGAAGCGTGCCCATAAACTTTTATGAACTTCGAATGAATTTCGTTTGCCATTAAACCTTCTTTTACAAAGAATAAAGTTCTTTGTAAAAGAAGGTTTAACTTTTTTTTAAAAAAAATCATGCCGATAGTGTTGTCACCTATGGTTGAGGCCGACAACTTTGCAGACCACCCTCATATCTAGACCAGACAGCCCTTGATAGAGTCTTAAGGAACAAACTGTGGACCAAACTCAAGAATCTAAACATTCCAAATCAGCTGCTTGCCACAATAACTAACATGTATCAGAACAACTATATAGCTGTAAGAATCAATAAAAAAAAGTTAAAGAATGGAAATCAATAAACAGAAGGGGTCCATCAAGAATGCTCAATGTACACTGTTATGTAATATCTATATAGATGAATTAGTAAAGAAATGGAAGGAAAATATAAAACCAGCATTTAAACTAGATCACGAAACAATACTTAATACCCTTTGTTTGCAGATCAGTAAATAGTCATGGCAAGAAGTGAAGAAATCCAAAAATCAATATATGCCTTAAACACAAGTGCAAAAAAATTTGGAATGCAAATGTCAATAGGCTAAACAAAAATCGTGGCTTTTAAAGGACCATTTCCAGCCAGAAGTAAATTCATTATTTGTGCCTATGGTTCTACTAAAGTACAAGTGGAGGAACTTTTTGAACCTTTAGAGAAAGCAACTGATACAATGAAAAAAGAAAAAGTTGGTACTTGTTGGGGATCTAAATAGCAGAGTAGGAAATGATTGTCAGACATACAAAAATTTTTTGGGAAAATTTGGAGAAAAGAGCAAAGCTAATAATAATGGCAAATATCTGTTGGATTTCTGCTCAGGACATGGACTAGTTATTACTAACACCATGTTCCAACATAAAAATGTGGACAAATTCACATCGAGAGAAGAGGCAAGGAATAAGAAAAGTCTCATTGACTATGTTATTGTTGATAGTGATGTTTTCTCACTGGTGCAGGACACCAGAGTGTACAGAGGATTTGAAACTGGAAGTGATCACCATTTAGTCTTGAGCAGGATAAAATTGAATTTCATATTGAAAAGAAGAACTTATGAGAAAGTTTTAAAGTGAATAAAAGTTTATCAGCTCTCAGATGTGAACTGTAGACTAAAATACACAAACATTATTGAAAAAAAAAGAAAGTGTTTGAGAACAGAAACCAAAACTTGGACATTCAATGGCAATTCCCTGAAGAAAACATCAGTCAGAGAGGCATGTGATGAGGTTGTCTGTATGGATAAAACAATCATAACTCCATGGTGGACACTGGAAGTTAAAGAGGCAGTGAAGGAAAAGAAACAAGCATATCAAAAGTTCCTAGCGAATAAGTCAGGAACTTTTGTGCTCTTAGAGAATACAGAGACAAATGTAAGAAAGCTAAACACTGTGTAAAACCAGCTAAACAAAAGTCATGGGAATACTTTGGTAAGAACATAGAAAATAAATATCAGGGAGGTAGCAAGATATTTTCGAGGTTGTTGGAAAAGCTTAGAAATGGAAGAAAGAGTACTGTAAAAGGAATCAGAGATGATAAAGGTGACATGAAAACGGGAGAAAAAGATATCCTTGAAGTATGGATTAATTACTTTGAAAAACAGCTAAATGAAACAAGCAGTGACAGCACAGTGGTAAAAAAACACTCAGAATGCTGAAGTGTGTAGATATAAAAGTTTTGCAGTGGCTACACTGCATAATTCAGAAGGCCTGGACAGAAGTTCTAATTGCAAATTATAGTATCTATCTATAAAAAAGGAAATAAAACTGAATGTGAGTCAGGAATACATATCCATTCTTGAAGTAGAAAAAGCCATCAAAAGCTTGAAATGTAGAAAGGCAGCTGGAGTAGATGATATTCAACCAGAAATGCTCAAGTATGGAGGTATAAAAGTCTTATAGTGGCTTACTGCATAGTTCAGAAGGCCTGGACAGAGTGACAAATTCCAGATGATTGAAGTAGAACACTCATAGTACCCATATATAAAAAAAGGGAAATAAAACTGAATGTGTAAGAATTACAGAGGTATTTCCCTACTGAGTGTTCCTAGTTGTTAATTTTAAATCTTCTTTATATATATTCCCTCTTTCTGTATATTATTATTCTCTCTCTATATAGTATATACTTATTTTGTCTACAGGCTGTGCCCTTGTTAATAATTATACTATATACTTATGAGGTGAAATATTATATAAATTTCTTTTACTAACAATTATTTTTATTTTGACTCCGAGTGTCCCTATATGTTATTATATTTGCACAAAGAGTTCACTCCAATTGGTGCAATGACTTTAACTCACTCTTTCAGAATCCAACTAATCATTGACTCAATACCAAGTACAAAATAAACACATTTAATAGAACTAAAACAATATATGTACACTTCTAGTAATAATACATAACTATAACTACAGATTATATGGATCCAAGGCCTTATTTAAAAATATAAACTTACTCTTAAGACTAAACACTTTTTCTTTCACAATCACAAAAAAATGTTCATAGTCTTTTTCTCTTTCTGTTAAGGCTCTTTTCCAGAAGTTACACGGCTTTGTACTTCATTTTCAGGATCCTTTTCAACAATCAATATAACACACATAAAAGTCTTCTTGACTAAATCCTGTTTCCTTTTAGTAGTAATATTCATCAGATCAGGCACCTTTTAATACCTAAAAATCTTCTTAATCAATATATTATCCAAACTTTCACTTTCAGGCATTCTTAATACTTATAAAACTTCCTTATCAATATTTTCTCTAAGAAAAACATTCACTTTAGAATGTAAGCAACAAGTTCTCCTTTCATTCACAATACTAAATTGACAGTTTTAACTTATTCCACCTTAAAACTTACAGTTTCAAGATTTCCTTTTATTCATTACTTATTTCACCTTGAAACCTAATATTTTCACTATTCCCTTTTCGGAATACACTAGGAAATTTCTTCCGACTGCCACACACAAAACAAATATCAAGTTTCTTCTAACTTGAATATTTACCGGCCAATTTATAAAAAAACTTATAGTTTCAAGATTTCCTTTTATTTCTTTACTTAGTCCTACCTGAAACCTATTATTTTCACTATTCCCTTTTCGGAATACAATATGAAATTTCCCTTGACTGCCGCACACAAAAAAATCAAGTTCCTTCCAACTTGAATATTCCTCGGCCAGTTTATAAAAACTTACGGTTTCAAGATTTCCTTTTATTCCTTTACTTATTCCAACTTGAAACCTATTATTTTCACTATTCCCTTTTCGGAATACATTATGAAATTTCCTTCGACTGCCGCACAAAAAAATCAAGTTCCTTCCAACTTGAATATTCCTCGGTCAGTGTTCTAAAAAACTTCCGAATGCTCTTGTTTACAACTGTAACTTGGATACGCAACGCTTTCCTAGTCAGCTGTCAATCACACATCAAGTTTTCTCCGGGAGCATGCGCACTCTACAAAAGTCAGAAACTACGCACTACAATAAAATGGCTAACTCGCTGTATCCATCAGCGCTAAGAGAAAGTCTTTCACAAAACACAAAATTCAACATTTTAAAATACAACAAACTTTCTTATAAGTAACACAAATAATCAGTTTAGTAAGTACTTCAATATTTTTACTTCTTTACATATTACCTCTAATATAATATTTTCATAACGAGCACATCACAATTGCAGACACTGCGTGTATGAAAACAAAAACTAACAAGCATAATTAATACGTAAAAATATTCAGAATTTTTAATATGATTATTTTTACAGTACCCATATATAAAAAAAGGGAAATAAAACTGAATGTGTAAGAATTACAGAGGTATTTCCCTACTGAGTGTTCCTAGTAATATTTATGAAAGTATATATGAGAAATGGTTGAAATGGATTGTGGAAAGGAAGGGAAGATTGGTGAAGAACAAGCTGGATTCAGGCCAAATAAAGGCCGTCAGGATCAGATTTTCACTTTATGACAAATAGTTGAGAAATCATGGGAATATAACAAAGATCTGTATTTAAGTTTTGTAGATCTGGAAAAGGCATGATAAGGCTCCAAGAGAAAAGCTATTCAGAATGCTATAATTGTATGGTGTCAATGGGTCATTATATAAAGCAATACTTAGTCTTTATTTGAGTTGTAAGTCATCAGTTAGAATTGAAGAAAGATACAGTTAGATGGTTTGATGTTAAATCTGGTGTCAGACAAGAATGTACATTATCCCCTCTGTTATTCATTACCTATATGGATCACATTATGAAGGAAAGCGGTATTAAACCTGATATCAAAATTGGAGATGTTAATCCTAGCTCTTTATTTTATGTGGCTGATGTTATTTCTTTCCCTCTTAATCATTCCCTCTTTTACCTTTACGGTTCAAGAGCTTCTATTTCTTATTACTGCAACTGTTATACGAGGATAAGTGGTTGACACTATGGTGTATCCTATGTCTGTAGAAGCTTTATGTTCTCAAGGCCGGTTTGCCTGCTTGCTGGAGGAAAAAACATGCCCAAGACCGGCTAACTTGGCTATGTCTGAGAAAGATCCTAAGCTCCTCATGTCAGTGATGGGAATCAAACCCAGGACACTCCTTTCCAAGGCATAATGGTTGCGAAGCACATTGCCACTCGGCTAACTATGCGAATGGATGATGTTATACTTCTAAATAAATCCGGTACAAGTCTGCAAGATTCCCTGACTAAATTGAATAACTTTTGTAATAGATTTGGTATGAAGGTCAGCAATAGCAAGACAAAGATGATGAAAATAGGCAGACGCGTCGAAAATATCAACTGCTTTGTGAATGGAGAACCTGTAGAACAAGTAAAACATTTCAGTTACTTAGGAATGATTTTTAGTGAAGATGGTAAATTAAATATGGAAATAGACAACAGAATCAACAAAGCTGGTATGATATGAAGTCAACTGAATAGATTTATATGAAATAAATAATAAAATAATAAAGCAACACGTAAAAACCACAGTAATATCTTTATTAGTAAAAGGACAGATATTTCATACTAAAATTAATAGTACATCTTCAGTGTCTGTAACAGTTATAGGAATGGAATACAAGCAAAACGTTTGGCGGATTACCTATTAAAATACAATTGTTACTGCGTGTTAAACAAATTTAATCTATTAAGATAAATGGTTTTTTACATAAGATAAAAGTCTCCCAGATCTTTGAGAGAGAGACATAGTCATTTCTATTTAAATTCGGTCGGTGTAAGATAGTTTCACAACTTTTTTTGAATAAGCGTTCATATTTGAATCTGCATCTATGGAGGAGAACTGCTTTATTCCACTGGACACTATGAGTAGCGTCAATACTGTGCTGCACCAGACCAGACTTCAGAGGTTTGTTATAATCAATATAATATTGATGTTCTTTTATTCTTTTTTCCAAAGAATGGCCAGTTTGTCCAAAATAAGAGACATCGCATTCGCAAGGTATTTGGTAAATGCCAGCCAAAGATAGAGAAGACAGTGTATCCTTTGTAAAAGGTAATAAAGAAGAAATTTTGTTGATAGGAATATATGTTGGAATCAATTGATACTTTTTCAGAATTCTACCTATAGGTTCTGAGATTCCTGGAATGTATGGAATAGGAACTCTGCGGATTGTTGAAGAAACTGTAGGTGTTAGAACATAAGAGTCAAGTATCTGTTGGATTTGATTGGAGTTGTAATCATTTGATTCCATTAACTTTTTAATGATGGAAAGTTCTTGTAAGATTACTGGGGAAGAGCAGACTTTATGTGCTCTATGAATTAGAGATTTAATAATGCCAAATTTTTGAGATGTGCGCAGACTTTTTGTGAATGTATCTGCCAATAAATGTGGGTTTTCGAAAGATGCTTGTAGATAAGGTACCAGAAGACGTTCTAGTAAGGAAGATGTCCAAAAATGGTAAAGTACCAGAGTTTTCTTTTTCCATAGTGAACTGGATTCGTGTGTGAAGGTTATTTATCCGTTATAGAAAAGTGGAAAGTTCATCTTCAATGACTAATTAGTCATTAGTCACTGAAGATGAACTAAACTGTAGGTGTTGGAACATAAGAGTCGAGTATCTGTTGGATTTGATTGGAGTCATAATCATTTGATTCCATTACTATTGAAAAACCTGAGTTTCCAGGAAGGGGCAAACCCTTCCATCTCCATGTGAGACCGGCTAAACTCACCTTCATTTGAAAAGTTCTTATAAAGCTTCTTCATATCCTATAGATGAAAAGAACTTTTATAAAAGAATTCAAACCCAGATCTTTCCATCCATCATTACTATTTCTACCTATAGGTTCTGAGATTCCTGGAATGTACGGAATAGGAACTCTGCAGACTGTTGAAGAAATTGTAGGTGTTGAACATAAAAGTCAAGTATCTGTTGGATTTGATTGGAGTTGTAATCATTTGATTCCATTACTATTGAAAAACCTGAGTTTCCAAGAAGGGGCGAACCCTTCCGAGAGCTGCTATTACTATTTACTAACAACATCTCATCACATTCTTCCAACCCAGTCTACTAATATTCCTGTATCAACTGTCTCGGTGCCAACTAGTGTTGTCCAGCAAACTCTGAGTTTCTTCAAGCAGGGTTTTGCAGTGAGCTTATTTTATGGAAAGTAGATCCAGTAGGTCCACTTTCAAAATCTGGAGAAATTACTGAACTAGCAAGAACCTTTAGTGTTTTGATTAATTTCTCTTTTATATGAAATAAGAGAGAAATTACCCAAAACACTAAATTAGCTGTATACAAGACAGTGTTCAAACCAATTTTAAGTTACAGATTTGAGAACTGGGTTAGAAATAAAACACTTGACCAAAGACTAGAGACCACAGATATGAGCGTCCTAGAAAGATTTAAGGGCATGAACAGATGGCATCAATGGCAATATCATATTAAAAATGAGGACATTAGGAAAGAACCTGACATTGTTATCATCCAGAAATGTGTTAGCAGAGCTAATCTCAGGTGGTCACATAAACAGAGTGAGAGAGGGAAAAATTAACAGAACAAGTGTTCTCTGTCAGGTTGGCAGGAAAAAGGCCCAGAGGAAGAGAAAGCAAGATATAGGTGGATTGATACAGGTGGATTGATTGATAATGTTGGAGTCTTGACAGGTAACAGATTGATTTGGAGGAAAATTGTAGATAGGAAGTTAGTAATGACATAAGTTTTTCATGTAGTACTATCATATCCTATACACCCCTTGAGGATACATATCAAGAATTTGATGATGATTATGATCATATCTAGGTAATATACTAAAGATTTTTACTTTCTCATTCTTCACTCTCGCTTCTTCCGACAAGCTTTTCATGTCCTCTCTCATGCTGAATTTATCTCTAATTCAGTCATTGGTACCTACCAGAATTACGACCTCTTTTGCTTTGCTTTTCTGTTTTTCAATTGCTTGCATTATATTTTTAATTTTTGTTCCAGAAAAACTTGATGTTATAACCTGCTCATCAGTGGCATGTTTTATGATAGTCACTATACCAAATAAAATCCTTCTTTTTATAATCAACTTTACTTACCAGATTTTTGTTACTAGGCACTAACTTACCTGATCCTGTGCTTTGTTTTCCATTTTGCTGCTGAACTTTTCCTTACTTGACTGTCTGTAGTTCCCTCATTATCTGTCTAATGATCTGCTTAAATTAGTTACCAGAAAAAAAAAGTATGAGTTGCAACATTAATGGTTTAGCTATAAACAGTAAATCAGTGTTCAAGAAATATGGATGGTGGTAGTGACGATTTTCATAACTATTTCTTTTTATAACCATTTATAAATACTGAATTGATTATGCAGTACTTTTAACTATCTTTAGCAGTTCTCTGATTTGAATGTGCAGAAATTGAGTATTGTTCCATAAGAAACATAAGATGTATTTCTGTTGAAAGTATACCTGGAAGCTGATATTGTCTTCTTCTTGCTTGATTATTCTACAAAGAAAAGGATACCATTATTTTCATGCTCTAATGAATTTTGTCCTTTATGAGGAATTTTTTACTTTAATAAACTTTCATATTGAAGACAAGACCAAATATATATCAAGATTGAGAAGTACTCTAATTCAAACTTTTTATATTTAAAATACCTACATGTCTCACTTGGTGTTTGCTTTTTTTCTAAAAGAAGTTTCACCTCATCAGAAAATACATTTGATCCCTTTTTTAGAATAGATTAACCACGTTTGTTCTTGGATCAAGTTTGCTATGGAAAAGGATAGTAGTTAGGTTTTCCTAAACATTGCATCCACCTGTACCCTTTCTTGCATTTTGACAAACTGTAATTTTACATACTGAGCTTCAGCAGTAGATAAATGTTTGTTCTCAGCTTCCTTGTTATGGCATGAATTATGCATTAAATCTATCATGCAATTGAGTTTAATCCCCCAATGATCCATTATATTAATGTCACCACAGTCCTGTCTCTTAACTCCGCTGTTGAATAAGCTTTTTACCACTTGCATTTCAAACCCCTCTGAAGTTATTGCTAGAATTGCAAAGAAGTATCAATAAAATTGTACATTTTTTGTCTGAAGAAGACATTGATTGATTCAGCTAGGGAGGTATGTGGTGAAGTTATCTGCAAGGATAGAAAAATAAGAACACCGTGGACACAAGAAGTTAAAGTAGTAGTCCTGGAAAAGAAGAAATTATACCAAAAGTTCTTAGCAAATAAGTCAGTAAATGCCCTAAAAGAATATAGAGAAAAATGCAAGACAGCCAAGCTGTATGTAAAAGTAGCTAAACAAAAGTCATGGGAAGACTGGTAAGAATATAGAAAATAAATATCAGGAGGGTGGCAAAATGTTTTGGAAGGTATTGAAGAAGCTTAGAAATGGAGGAAAGCATACTGTAAAAGGAATAAAAGACAATAAAGGTAACATGAAAACTGATGATAATGATATCCTAAATTTTCATGTCACCTAAATGTCTGGGGTAATTACTTTGAAAGACCTATTAAACAAACCAAGCAGTGACAGTAGATCTGCAGAACTGCACTAGAAAACTTTCAAGAGGAATGCAACGAGGAGTACATATCAATTACTCGAGGTAGAAAAAGCCATCAAAAACTTGAAATGTGGAAAGGCAGCTATAATAGATGATATTCGACCAGAAATGCTGAAGTGTGTAGGTATAAAAGTTTTGCAGTGGCTACACTGCGTAATTCAGAGGGCCTGGACAGAAGTTCGAATTCCAAATGATAGTATCCATCTATAAAAAAGGAAATAAAACTGAGTGTGAGAATTGCAGAGGAATTTCTCCACTGAGTGTTCCAGGTAAGATTTATGCAAGCATACTTGAAAAGGAGTTGAGAAAGATTGTGAAAGAGAAACTTGGAGAAGAACAAGCTGGCTTCAGGCCAAATAGAGGTTGGCAAGATCAGATTTTCACTTTGAGACAAATAGTTGAGAAATTGTGGGAATATGACAAGGATCTGTACTTAAGTTTTGTATATCTGGAAAATGCATATGACAAGGTGCCCAGAGAAAAGCTTTTTGAAACACTACAGTTATATGTGGTGAATGGAACATTATACAGAGCAATACAGTCTATATTTAAGTTGTCAGTCAGCAGTAAATACAGGAAGATGGTTTGATGTAAAATCAAGGGTAAGACAAGGATTCACATTATCTCCACTCCTATTCATCATCTGTGTGGATCACATTAGGAATGAAAGTGACATCAAGCCTGATGGTAGAATTGGAGATATCAAACTTAGCTTTTTGCTTTATGCAGATGTTGTACTCCTAAACACATCTAGTGCAAGTATCCAGGATTCACTAACTAAAGTGAATAACAGCTGTAACAAATTTGGCATGAAAATCAGCAGTAAAAAGACCCTAGCTATGAAAATAGGCAGGAGCCTTGAAAATTTCAGCTGCATTCTGAATGGCGATCATATAGAACAAGTAAAAGTTTTTAGTGAAGATGAAGGCACAGTTTTTAGTGAAGATGGCATGTTAAATTTAGAAATAAACAACAGAATAAGCAAAGCTGGTATGGTCAGTTGAATAAATTTATATGGAATAAGAGAGAACTTAGCCAAAACATGAAATTAGCAGTATACAAGACAGTGTTCAAACCAGTTTTAAGTTATGGATCTGATGGTTGGGTTAGAAGTAAAGCACTTGATCAAAGACTAGAGACCACCGATATGAGAGTTATGAGAAAAATTAGAGGAGTGAACTGATGCCATCAACGGCAGAATCATGTTAAAAATGAAGATATTAGAAAAGAACTTGACATTATTAGCATTCAAGAATGTGTCAGCAGAGCTAATCTAAGGTGGTATAGCCACTTAAATAGAATGGGTAAGGAAAGGTTGGCAAAACAGGTGCTCGATGCCAAGATGGCATGAAAGATACCCAGAAGAAGACCAAAGTCTAGGTGAATTGATTTGGTCAGAAGTGCCTTAGAAGCACGAAACGTTAGATATGACAATATCGGACTTCTCACAAGTAATAGATTAATTTGGAGGAAAATTGATAAGTGATTAGTAAAGTAAACTTAATCATGTATTGCTGTCATAGTAACTTGAACGTCCCATGGAGGTACATATCAGGAAATTGATGATAATGATGATGATTAACTACTTCAGATACCTTGGATGTGCTGTATCATATACACTATCTACCAATAATTGTCCGGACGCTTTAGCAATTATTTACAATTGATACTAGCAGCGAACCCTAATATCGGCTTTGGCTTTGATCATCTCCTGCACCCTTTGAGGGAAGACTGGTATGTATGGCAAACATCAGATGGAATTTCTCTCCATTCCTCCATCAAAGCAGCACTGAGTTCAGCAACAGATTGAGGATGTGCTGCTCTGGACCTCAATTGCTGCTCCAGTTCATCCCACTGGTGTTTGATGGGGTTGGGGTCAGGAATTCTGCGCATGCCAGGGCAGTTGTTTAACACCCATCTCTTGATACCATTCCATAACAGTTGCAGCTTTGTAGCATGGGCATTGTCATCTTGATAGTAACATGGGTCCATTCCATAAAATCTGCACAGTGTAAGCAGCACCTGATTATCCAGAATATCAAGGTACTGAGCTCCCTTCATGGAACTACAGAATGACCAGTGGTCCCACTCCAAATCAGTTGAATGCACTTCACGCCATTACTCCTCCACACCCTTCCATCACACTGGAAACAGATGAACCTTGAATTCATCACTCCAGAGTACCATTTTCCACTGGTCAATTTTCCAGTTCACACACTCTTTGCACCAGTCCAGGCAAGCTGCCTGTTTGTATTTGTGATGTTCGGCTTGTGTGCTGCTGCTCTTCCGTGGAAACCCAGTAAATGGAGTTCTTTTCATAAAGTATTAGTGCTCACCATGATGTTACTGTTGCTCTGGAACTCATCACAGATGGTCTGTGCCAATTGTAGCTGGTTTTGGCGTGCCACCCATTTTAACACTCTCCTGTCCCTGTCAGTCATTTTCAGCAGCTGCACTAGTGATGCAAGAACGGCTCCATTTGTTGATTACATTGCTACTGTTGATTTTGGATGCTCTAGTTGAGCTGCAATGGCACGTATGGACATGCTACCTAGGCGACAGCCTGCGATGACATCTCTCTCAAAGTCACTGAGTTCATGTCATGTTCCCGTACCACCTCTATTCAACTACATGATGAAATACTGCTTCCTGCTATCCTTACACCGGTTTTTATGTTAACAAACCTGGAATGTTCAAATAAGAGGGGTGTCTGGATAATTATTGATAGATAGTACAAAAGAAGTTGACATTGACATGAAAATTTCAAATTTTCTAAAGATAACAGGAATGATCAATAATAGTTTCAGACCTAACCAAGTTCAAAAGCATACAAAAATAAGAGTTTATAGTTCTGACAAGACCTTTTCTGCTGTACAGAAGTGTATTATGGACTATAAAAATTGCAGAAAAAGAAAGAATAGAAACTGTGAAATTCCTGTGAAGGACAGCAAGCTATGCTCTCTTGGGACAAAAGAAGCACAGAAATACGTGAAGAACTAAAAATAGACTCAATATTGGCAAAGTATATGAATACCAAAATAAGTGGATTGAACATATCAAAAGAATGGACAGTTCAAGATTACCCAAAAGAATACTTTGATACCACCCAGTTGGAGGATATAGAAGTCAGGGATGACCAAGGAAAAAATGGAATGAGACCAGAACAGGCAACTGGGCCTATATTCCTGAAAGGATGATGATGATTTTTGAAATTTTTTGTTTCAAATATTGAAACTCTGTTTCTTCCTGATTGCATTCACAAATTTTTTTTTTTTATGAGTCCAAGTTTGATGTGAAGTGGTAGCAAATAGATTTTTTTCTGTCTCTATCAATGGTGAATGTTTAACATTCTTTTCTCCAGGTGTGAAATGTGTACACATAGGCAACTGTTTAATAACATAATGATTACTCCTGATTCTGCTATCCCATTCACATAGGAAGCAACAGTACTTAGTACATCCTATTTGTAACTCAAGCAAAATGGCAATGACCTTAAGATCAGCACAGATGTTCCACTTGTAGGCATCATGATTAATGTTTCCCAGCAGTATTTTCATGTTTTTGTATGTTTCCTTCACAGTAACTGAATGGACTATTGGGATGGATGGATAGATTGCGAAGATGAACAGCTTTCAGACTGGATTTTGATGAATTAATAAAAAGTCTCATCATTCCACAAATAATGCGGAACAATGTAATGTGTTGCATCATCTTATGGAATAGTTACATATGTATTGTGTCATCTTTTGTTAACTAAGCATGGTTGATGCAACAACAGCGTTCATTCAGATGAGGTGTGTTCAATGCCATAGGGCTCCATTAACCTATCTATGTTAGTACAAAAGGTCAGGTATAGCTTTCACTGAACTCACTTTAATGGTGTCTGAAATATGTGACCTTATTTCCTTTAGCTAGGAGATGCCATACTTTGCAGCCGTGACACTAACACTTCTGCAATGATCTGTTGTAAGATTAAGATCTCTTATAAGATCATTCAATATCTCTTGGGTGATTAAGTGTGAAAATTGTCTGCAAGTGTTGGGTGTTTCGGTAC
Organism: Typopeltis vanoorti; assembly: GCF_054136105.1. Taxonomy (NCBI): domain Eukaryota; kingdom Metazoa; phylum Arthropoda; class Arachnida; order Uropygi; family Thelyphonidae; genus Typopeltis; species Typopeltis vanoorti. Next base: position 67,675,742 of record NC_143551.1, read on the forward strand.
TGGCAAATCAACAGAATGAGGTAGTACTTGCAAAACAGATGCAACATATGGATACACAATGTGTTTCTTATTTTTTTGAAGAAAATCCTGCAACTTTTGTAAGGCAGAAATAACAGTCAGTAAAGTGATTGGTTGTCTGGTCAGCCAAGCCTGCAGATTAATCAGCTAACTTGTACAACACACATGCAGAGAGCCCAGCTTTTATTACCTACCTTATAAGCATAAGAATGTTTGTAGGCTTCCTTGATTAACTTTGTAAATGGTCTCTGCTTCTTCCTCAGGGTGAACTCCCCTCACACATAGCCAAACAAACACATACAAGGCATTTTTCTGTCACACAGAGAATACAACACGAGCGATATCCAAGACTCATGCACAGTATAGGCTAATGTGGAATGACGTAATGTGCTGTATCATCTTATGGAATAGTTACATATGTATTGTCATCTTTTGTTAACTAAGCATGGTTGATTCAGTAACAGCAGAATGTGATTGTATCACGATAGGTAACAATAGCTCATATAGGGGTTATTGTTTTCCAAGTTGCCACGTGTGCATTTGAAGAAATCAGGTGTGTATATGATTTTTTTTTCTCATAGTCATTTTATGAGAAATTGGCACAAGCAAATGTATAAAAAACACAAACAGGAAGAAAGGTAGCATACAAATGAACTCTAGCTTTCCACACAACAAATGGACATAAAGTTGTTTACCAACAAACAAAAATGCTGCACATTAAATTAAATTGTTACATTCACAAATGTAATGATTGAACAATTATTCAACCAACCCTTTTGTATCTATATGCCATTAATAGTTTTAATGAAACATTGACTAAGACAATGAAAATAGCAGAAACATTGAAAACATCGACTGTATCCTGAATGGTGAACCTATAGAACAAGTAAAATGTTTCAGCTATTTAGGCACGATTTTTAGTGGAGATGGTAAGTGAAATATGGAAATAGACAACAGAATTAGTAAAGCTGGTATGGTAGGAAGTCAGCTAAATAAATTTATATGAAATAAGAAAAAAATTAGTCAAAACACAAAATCTGTATACAAGATGGTTTTTAATCCAGTTTTAACATATCAATCTGAGAGCTGGGTTAGAAATAAAACACTTGATCAAAGACTGGACACTTCTGATATGAGAGTTCTGAGGAATATTAGTGGAGTGAACAGGTGGACTGTATCCTGAATGGTGAACCTATAGAACAAGTAAAATGTTTCAGCTATTTAGGCACGATTTTTAGTGGAGATGGTAAGTGAAATATGGAAATAGACAACAGAATTAGTAAAGCTGGTATGGTAGGAAGTCAGCTAAATAAATTTATATGAAATAAGAAAAAAATTAGTCAAAACACAAAATCTGTATACAAGATGGTTTTTAATCCAGTTTTAACATATCAATCTGAGAGCTGGGTTAGAAATAAAACACTTGATCAAAGACTGGACACTTCTGATATGAGAGTTCTGAGGAATATTAGTGGAGTGAACAGGTGGCATCAGTGGCAGTATCACATTAAAAATTAGGATATGAGGAATGTGTTAGTAGAGCTAATCTCAGTTGGTATAGTCACTTAAACAGAATAGCAGAGGAAAGATTAGCAAAACAAGTATTCTTTGCCTGGTTAGCAGGGGGATGAAAGAGATGTTGATGGATTGGTATATTAAAAAGCACCTTAAAAGACAAAAATACAAGATTTGATAATATTGGAATCTTGACAGATATCAGATTAATTTGGAGGAAAATTGTCAATCAGAAGTTAGTAATGGTGTAACTTTTTCATGTATTACCATCATAATTATCCTGTACACCCCCCCCCCCTGAGGGTACATATCAGGAATTTGATGATGATGATAATTAATGGAACATGTACATTTGACATATTAAAATAACTTTCGTGGCTTACACATGTAACAAAAATTTGTTCAAAAACTCTGATGTATTTTATCCAGTGTTATTAAAACCCATTACATGTACATTGTCAGGTAGAGAGACTACTAACGACATTCAAAACATGAGTTGCAATAATAAGTCATAAATCATGCATATATTAGCTCATGTCTCGGTCACAGCTAAAGTATATAAGACACTATTAGAGTTCAAAAGAATAATTGTAGAAAGTTGCACAGATAAAAAATAATTTAAAATAATTATTAATTAAAGAAACAAACTTATGAACAATTAATAGTGATCACTTCCCAAAATTTGGATATTGGTATGCCATCTGATTGGTTCAGGTTCAGATGAAACACATTTCATATGTTTCAAGAAAAAGACAGTCGAAATTGCTAGAATAAGAAAGTTTTGTCTGGTTCCAAAGAACTCTATGCCCAGTGTCAATAGCATGAGAAGCAAGGCCAGACTTGTCAGATTTCAAAAATGTAATATAGTCGATGTTCTTCAACTCTAATCAAGGCACAAAGTCTGTCCAAAATAGCAAAGATGACATGAGAAAGGTACTTGATAGACACCTGGCACGGAAAGAGGTGGTAATGTATAATTCGTAGATGGTAGGAAGGAAGACAGTTCCTAAGCTGGTTTGAAGGAAATATAGACTAAATTTATGAACAATCCTTACAATTTGTTCAGAGGTTTCTTTAAATGTAGGGTATTGAAATTCTTTTCATATTGGATTGTAATCTGGTAGAAGGATGATTATTATCAGTAAATTTTTGAATGGTAGTTATGTCCATTACATATCAGATAGCTTTTAATTTTATTCAGGTTTATCTAATAAAAGAGAATTAGAAGAGTAGATTGTATGAGTTCTATGTACAAGGCTCTTGATAATAACCATTTTCTGAGATGAATGATGGTGTGAGGATAAAGTGAATATATCTGCCAGTAAAGACTGGCTTCTGACAAACTGAAAATTCAACATAACCTGTGGGATTAAGAATTATTAAGATATCTAAAAAGGGTAGTTGATTATTAGATTCACATTCAATAGTAAACGTGATATGGGAGTATAAGGAGGTTATTTTCTCTAGGAAGTGAAGTAATTCTGACTCAGAATGGAATCAGACTGTAAATATATCTTCAAACAGAACATAACCATATACAAGGCTGAGGAAATACAGTATCAAAAAGTTCTTTTTCTAGATGCTCCATAAAATAATCAGCTAAAGCTGGCATGATAGGACTGCCCATTGCTGTTCCTTATACTTGTTTGAACAATGTATTATACCATGTAAAATATCCTGCACTAATGGTGAATTTAAATTGGTAAACAATATCTGCTGGGAAATTAGATTCTAAAAACTGAAGTCTCTTGTATTGTTGGTGAATAGGGAGACTATATCAAAAGAAACTATAGTCTTGCTATAAGACAAATATAGATCTTTTATTTTCTATTTAAAGTCAAGACTGTTTTTGATATAAGAGCTGGTGGGGTCAGTGAGATTACAAAGATGACGAGAGAGAGATGTTTTGTAAGGTAGTAAGTGGGAGAAGCCAATTCAGTCCACGATTGGGCATAGTGGGTTGCTATCCTTATGTATTTTAAGAAGACCGTAGAGATGAGGTGGATGGGCATGATGAATTTGTAACTTCTCAATATAGTGATGTCCCACGATTGTATGTTGTCTAATAATTTATTTAATTTATTGATTTAACTTTTTGTTGGATCCCTGTTGATAACACTAGGTTGACCTATCTCTTAATAAGTATTAATTTTATGATTATACTTGGTGGTATTCATGACAATAGTATTATCTTTATCCTTCTTTATGATGATAATATTGGTATTCTATATTGGAAACAAAGAACTTGTACTGTTGTTGTCATGATTATCACTGAGTATAATTGCAACATTAATGTCTTATTAAGATAGGTCAACCTACAGTGTTATCAGCAGGAAATAGAGAAAATAAACTCCTTATACTACCATATCAAGTTCACTATTAAATGTGAAGCTAATAACCAACTACCCTTGTTTATATTAATAATAATTATTACATTAATAATTAATAATTTTTTTCATTACACAACCAGTTTTAAACAAGTGACTCCTCAGTCGCCATTAAATCTCAAAACAGTTTGGTTGTAAGTCCCAAAATGATAGCCTATCCTTGTTCGTTCAGTACCTGTCAGTATCTAATGTTCAGTTGTCACCACATGAAGGTGAGGATTGAACATTAGATTAGACATCCCAGTCGGTTCTGTGCATTCCTAAAGGCTATATGTAGGTCTTCCACTTTTCTGACTTTGACTCTTTGGTGATCCCCTTTCATTATATTTACCTACCAAAAACAAAGAGCATGATTTGATATGCTTTTATTATATTTTTATAATATAAATGCTCAAGTTAATATAAATGAACTTAAATTCGATTTATCATTTAAAATGAATAAAACTTGTGTAAAGATATTTCCAGTTTTAAAATAAATGTTTGCTATTTGTGTGTTTTCAGGTGAGTCAGTGGTATGAACTGGTTGTATTTACAGCTAGCATGGAAATATATGGTGCTGCTGTTGCTGATAAATTGGACAATAATAGAGGCATTCTTAGGAAAAGAGGAGTCACTTGTTTAAAACTGGTTGTGTAATGAAAAAAATTATTAATTATTAATGTAATAATTATTATTAATATAAACAAGGGTAGTTGGTTATTAGCTTCACATTTAATAGTGAACTTGATATGGGAGTATAAGGAGTTTATTTTCTCTATTTCCTGCTGATAACACTGTAGGTTGACCTATCTTAGTCTGCCAACAAGAGCTCTCGCTTATGTGACTCTACTGAAAGTGTTTTACAGGATTTACGCAGAGGAAATTTTTCAGCATCTGGCTAAAATGGGTAGAACAAAAGTCATTCCTGGAAATTAAGAATGTATTTAGTAAGACTAGATTCTTCATTTGGAGAGTGATGAATGTGTGGAATGGGTGAATTAATAATCTGAAGCATCAGCAGAATGTTGATGCAGGAATCATAGCAAGCACCATTAAATCTCAAAACAGTTTGGTTGTAAGTCCCAAAATGATAGCCTATCCTTGTTCGTTCAGTACCTGTCAGTATCTAATGTTCAGTTGTCACCACATGAAGGTGAGGATTGAACATTAGATTAGACATCCCAGTCGGTTCTGTGCATTCCTAAAGGCTATATGTAGGTCTTCCACTTTTCTGACTTTGACTCTTTGGTGATCCCCTTTCATTATATTTACCTACCAAAAACAAAGAGCATGATTTGATATGCTTTTATTATATTTTTATAATATAAATGCTCAAGTTAATATAAATGAACTTAAATTCGATTTATCATTTAAAATGAATAAAACTTGTGTAAAGATATTTCCAGTTTTAAAATAAATGTTTGCTATTTGTGTGTTTTCAGGTGAGTCAGTGGTATGAACTGGTTGTATTTACAGCTAGCATGGAAATATATGGTGCTGCTGTTGCTGATAAATTGGACAATAATAGAGGCATTCTTAGGAAAAGATACTATAGACAGGTAATCCTGATTTAGTGTCTTCGAAATGTAGGATCTTCACTTAGGCTGTTAGTAATGTGTATCATTTACTCTAATTAAGAAAAATTAATAATAATTTATCTGTCAAGTTTACTGTAGAAATATAAAGCAGTAAGAGATTGAAAAATTCTTAATAAGAGTTTCAAAATAAATTGAATATATTTTGAAATATATTCAATATACATATTGAATTCAACATATTCAATATATTCAGTCTATATACATAATGGTAACGTTTCATACTTAATGTTTACAAAATTCAGGAGCAGCAGGAAAGTTTTTAAAGCATTGTAATTATGTATTTTTTCTTTCCAATATAAGTATACCAAAATTTGTATGTGAATGATCTCTGTGAGAAGACTAATAGTTGACCTCACTACTGTAAGTTGCCTTTAGTATCCCATCACCTAGAACATATTCTCTAGGAAGTATATATATATATTGTTCCACTTTGTGAAAATCCCTTCCTGGAATGGATTTGATTGTTTTTGAGGTCTGTGGGAAGAATCTGGATCTATGGAGATAAGACAAACTCAGTAATATATTTCTCATATAAAAATATCAAAAAGTATATTACTGTATTTGTACTAAACTCTGGATTTGAAATAATTGTAGTAGAATTTTCCACCTAGTTGATAGTATATTATACTGGATAATAAGTTATATCATTGTTTTTCTCTCTGTTTTATCCTGCTGTAAATGAAAGTTAAAAGTTTGCAGGTGGTGTTTACAAAGTTTTGGCATGATATACTATCCACAAAGTATAATATACTATCATCCAGTGGAATTACAAAACTTATTATAACGCTGAACAACATAGAGCTGAGACTGTTCATGTGGGATGCTTTATATGAAAAAATGAATACTGAATTATCTCATTTACTTAAGAAGAGAGCCTGACATTTGTAGTATACTTAAAACAGCTTCTATGTGGAACTGATCAGATTATTTATTAGGATTATCTGGCATATAAATGAAATAAGCTAGATCATTAATGATGATGATCACAAATGCTTTAGTACCTCTGTCCTCTGTTTCAGCAGTTGGTGAAAAGATAATGAAACTTATATTTTATAATTCAGTGGAATGAAAATAGTGCATAGAAATAAATTAAGCCATTGTGGTTTAATGACTCCAATATTTCATCTCTGTCAGAAATATCATTGAGGTCGCAAAAACTTGGAACTGAAGTTCTGGGATGAGTGGAATTTCTAAAAATTATGGTTTACCATATTTCAAAAGTTTCACACAACCATAATTGATGTTAGATTGGTTTTTTAAGCAGCTACAGATACTCCAAAGCATTCAACTGTGTTCGGCATGTGAAATTTTTTCCTTTCTTTCATGCTTACACGGTGATCAGAATAGATTATGGAAAATTATGGAGACAACTACCATGTTACAGCAAAACTTTAGTTTAATATAAACCAAAATGAACATGCGACGTTTCAACCTTCATATCAAGGTCATCATCTGGAGCATACTTATTATAATGCTGAACAATATAGAGCTGGACTATTCATGTGGGGTGCTTTATATGAAAAAATTAATACTGAATTATCTCATTTACTTAAGAAGTAAATGAAGATACAGAGAAACAAGCTGCACTACAATCTACATAGTTTGCTAAAGTTACTGACCAACCATTACAACAATTATTGGCCTGACCGCTGGTGAAAAAAAAAAAAAAATTGGATGGCACATATTCAGCCTACTTAGTATCTAGCATACTTTAGGACTTGAAGCAATTTTCAGCTTTTATTGGAAACTGTTCCATACCAAATGGTTGAAATTTATATGTATAGTCACAGTTTTTATATATATATATATATATATATATATATATATATATATATAAACGTGTTGCTCTCCAGTCCCGTTTAATTTTGTAACCTAATAGATAATAATAATAACAGGACTCTAGCTTTGATGTAGTAAAGGTTTTTTTTTTTCACCAGAGGTCAGACTAATAATTGTTGTAATGGTTGGTCAGTAACTTTAGCAAACCATGTAGATTGTAGTGCAGCTTGTTTCTCTGTATATATGTGTATGCTCCTGATGACCTTGATATGAAGGTTGAAACGTCGAGTGTTCATTTTAGTTTATATTAAACTAAAGGTTTGCTCTAACATGGTAGTTGTCTCCATAATGTGAAATTGTGTGTTAATGAAAATAATGAGATTTTCAACACATTATCAGGTTGATAGCTAACTTGTAAAGTGATCAAGAAGCCACGGTTAAGAACAGGTGTTGGATTAACTGATTAGCTTCAGGTTGCAAACTTAGTTTGCTTACACTCAAATAAAGAATTAAACCAATAATATAATTTCTTGGCATTTTTAATTTCTAGTATAACCAAGTGGAAAAACTTCCACCATCTATCTAATGCAGCGTTTTTTAATAATAAGGTGTCACACCTTTTGGTTACTCATATATATGGTCTGAGTACCCTGTTTGTACAGTACAGTTTGTGCTGAATACAGAACCACCATGAGGCCATGGACCCTTCTTGCCAAGTAGCAACATCTCAGGCTGGTTGGTAGGGGTTTAATGGTGTGGGGAATGTTTTTTTTTATGTGGTGGTCAACTGATACCAGTGGAACACCACACAAATGCTGCAGTCTAATCTTAACATTGTTGCTGATCATGGCTGCAGTTTATTCATTGTGAAATGGGTATTTCCAGCACGACAATGTGCCACGCCCCAAAATGCATGGCATATTGATGTGGTTTGAGAAACATGACAGTGAATTTCCTTTACTTCAGTGGCCAGCTCACTCTCCAGATCTCAACCAAATAGAGCATCTCTGAGATGAGATGCGATGGAACAAGCAATTCGCAGCAACAAAGTGCCATCATCCAATCTGCAACAATTGAGTAATGCCATTGTGACAACGTGGATGAACATTCCAAAGGAATGTTTTAGACATTTAGTTGAATCTATGCAACAGAGAATACAGGCTATTTTTAGGGGAAAAAGTGTGTGTGTGTGTGTGTGTGTAGGGGAGGGGATCCCACTCATTATTGAATGCTATTCCTAATAAAGTGGCAACTCTGTGTGTGTGTGTGTGTGTGTGTGTGTGTGTGTGTGTGTGTGTGTGTGTGTGTGTGTGTGTGTGTGTGTGTGAGGGGGGGGGGTTCCAGTTAATTAACTTGAGACAGTTAATGGTGCCTTGGGAAAACTGAAATATGTAAGATTTGCCCATATTGGATATCTTCCAAATATCATTATTAATGTTGAAGAAAATGCTTAGAATAATGTAAACTTAATTATATGTTAAAAAATTATGATAATTTTATGAGATTCCAAAAATTCACAAATCCAAAATATTCACCCCCCCCCCATTGCCTGATAGTTGATAGTGTAAACATTCCCACTTACAAACTTGCCAAATAGCAGAATCACTTCCTTGCAGGTATAAAAAAAAATATAAAAAAAATTGTTATTTCAAAACTATAATTAAAATCTTCATCCTCAAAATTCAGAGATCATGATCATCATCATCATCAAATTTCTGATATGCATCATCAAGTGGTGTACAGGATACCATGATGGTATAGCATGATAAGTTTACATTATTGCTAACTTCTTAAAATTATGATAATTTTATGAGATTCCAAAAATTCACAAATCCAAAATATTCACCCCCCCCCATTGCCTGATAGTTGATAGTGTAAACATTCCCACTTACAAACTTGCCAAATAGCAGAATCACTTCCTTGCAGGTATAAAAAAAAATATAAAAAAAATTGTTATTTCAAAACTATAATTAAAATCTTCATCCTCAAAATTCAGAGATCATGATCATTATCATCATCAAATTTCTGATATGCATCATCAAGTGGTGTACAGGATACCATGATGGTATAGCATGATAAGTTTACATTATTGCTAACTTCTCATCAACAATTCACCTCCAAATTAGTCTGTTATCTGTCAGAATTACAGTATTGTCAGATTTTATATTTCAACTTTCCAAGGTATTGCTAACTGCATCAGTCCACCTAAATCTTGGTCTTCCTCTGCATCTTTTTTCATCCAAGCATCAAACATTTGCTTTGGTTGATGTTTCCTCTCCTGTTCTGTTTAAGTGACACTACAATCTGAGATTATCTGTTCACAACATTCCTGAATGATAAGAATGTCAAGTTCTTTCCTAATATTCTTATTTTTAATATGTTTCTGCCATTGTTGTGATCTGTTCACTCCATTAATTTTTCTCAGAACTTGCATATCTGCAGTCTCATCACTTTGATCAAGTTTTTTTTTTTTTTTTTTAACCCAGCTGTTAGACTGATAAGTTAAAATTGGTTGAGTGCTGTCTTGTATACAGCTAGTGTAGTGTAGTGTTTTGACTAATTTTTCTCTTACTTCATGTATAAATTTATTTAGTTGACTACTCTATCATAGCATTTTTGCTTATTGTTTTGCCTGTTTCCATATTTAATTTTCCATATTCACTAAAAATTGTGCCTAAATAGTTAAATGTTTTACTTGTTCTATAGGTTCTCTGTTGAGGATGTAGCTATTTTTAATGTTCCTACTTATTTTCATAGTCTGGCTTTTTATTGCTGATTTTCATTCCAAATTTGTCATCATCAAATTCCTGATATGCTCCTAAGTGGTATATAATATACTATGATAGTACAACATAATAACTTTTCATTGTTACTAATTCCCTATAAATAATTTTCATTCATATTAGTTCTGTTATCTTTCAGGACTCTAATATTGTCAGATATTTTACAGAATTACCACATTTGTGACAATTATTCAGTTAAGGAATCCTGCAGACTTGTACTTGATTTATTTAGTAGTGTAACATCATCTGATATTAGACATAGAAGATCATGTACTTGAGATTATAAAGTGTAGTGTAGTGTTTTGACTAAACTCCTCTTATGATTTACACCAAACAGAAAATGCAGCTGTTTAACTCTGAGACTTCTGAAGTGAAAATAAAAAGAGGAGTTTAGACAAGGTTGTATCCTTTCACCAAATCTATTTAATATCTATAGTGAGACAGTGAAAAAGATTGAAAAACAAAAAACAGGAATTAGTATGAATGGTATAAAATACAACAATCTTAGATATGCTGATGATACCATTCTAATAGCAGAAAACAGAAACAAATTAATCAAATTACTGCAGCTACTAATTGAAGAAGGTAAAGAATTTGGATTAGATATTAATGCAAAAAAAACCCAAATTTATAAAAATCTCAAAAGAAAGCAGATCCGAGCCAGAAATATCAAAAAAAAATATATATATATGTATCAGCTAACGCCTTTATATTCCTGTATATAGGGAGTAGGCGAGGCCGTTTAGCCCTATCTAACTTTTGAAGACTGAGTGGGCAGTTCAATCTCCATTGGCAGCCAATCAGAGATAGCTTGCCCGAGGCTATCACTAATTAAGTGGTACGCAGTGAAGAGAGACGGCTCAACAAGTGCTGCCATCTCATGGTCCCTAACACAATATATTTAATGTCTGAAATAATGTGGGTTCTACAGTCGATTTTCTTGGGTTTCCGGGAGAAAAAACCCAGTTGCCTGTGCCAGAGATCGACTAACTTGGGAACTGGTAGAAAAACGACTTAGAAAAATTTCCTCTAGTTGACAACTAGATTCGAAACAAAGTCTTCCTTTGTGCAGTCAAGCGCTGTGGTGTACAAACGCCACATCCACTGAGCTACACAGAAATATTCATAAACAACATGAAAATTGAACATACAACAGAATACAAATATTTAGACACCTACTTTACTGCAGATGGAAAGCAAGATAAAGAAATAAAAATAAGAATAGCCATAGCTAAAGATGCATTCTGGAAAAATAAAGATTTGCTCAGAAGTTCTGTGAGTATCGAGACAAAGAAAAGAATGATAAGAACATTAGTGTGGCCAATTTTCACATATGGAAGTGAGAACCTGGATATTCAAGAAGTAAGGCAACAGATAATGGCCTTTGAAATGTGGTGCTATTGGAGAGCTCTGAAAATCACATGGACAGAACATGTGACAAATACAGATGTCCTACAGAGAATGAGAACACAGAGATCTTTATTACAGGAAATGATCCAGAGAAAGATGAGATTGTCAGGACATGTACTGAGATGTTCAGCAGGACAGAGGATACTAACAGTTTTAGAAGGTAAAATTATGGGAAAAGGATCAAGAGGCAAAAAACGAAGGACATGGCTTGAAGATATAAGATCATGGACAGGATCACATGGCTATACAGAAACAAAAAGGAAAGCCACCAACAGAGAGAACTGGAAGGACATAGTGCTGCACCCTCTCACTGAGGAAGCTACATGAAGAAGAACATCATCTGCATAAAATAAAGCTGATGTTATACTCCTCGGTACAAGTCTGCAGGATTCTTTAACTAAATTAAATAGCTGCCTAAGTAAATTGCATAATTAGACATCATAATTAGTTTTGAGATTATGACTTTGTTTATTTAAAGTATTACTAACAGAAAATCTTGATTTGATAAAATTTTGACATTTTTTAATTATTCAAATTTTCTCTACCTGCATGTGTTATTTTGCATGAAAAATATGTACAAATAACTAGATGGGACTGCAGTGGCCTTCTCCTTTAGCTAATTTCTTTGTTCTCTAAGTTTAATATAGAAACACAGCAGTATGCAAATCTAGTCTGGATGCACTTTATAGGTGTGTTTGCTATTTAGGCCTAGACAAATACACTAAAAATCAATCTAGGCTCAGTAATATGTATTCATTTTTAGTGCATTTGTCAGCCTCCTAAAATATACTTCATGATTTTTGCCATAAAAAACCAAATAACTGCTACACATTCTGAGTACATCTTTCAAATGGTTCATTATCTTTTTTTTTTTTTTTTTTTTATAATTTATAAAAAAGCTAACACGCACAAGAAAATACTTAAAACAATCACATCATCGTCCAGCCCAACAGTACAGTATTCTCAAACATTAACAGCCAGAGCTGTCCGTTCCAGTAATACAACTCTAGCTGAGAACTCGCTTATCCCCTATACATATTTAGCCAATGTCTACAGCTCCTGTGAAATACATAAAATGCTACTGCATAACCACCTAATCCCAACCTCCTTGATGCACTAGACCAAAGCAAAACTCTTTCCATCTCCTGTATCCAGGATACTTGTCAAAAGATAGCCAGTGTTAAATATAATTGTTACACTATTATTAAATACCACACATCAGATTAACAAATCTCATCCATTAACCCAAAGACAAACTCTATTCATATTGAAGACTATATAAAGTATCCTGTTCTTGCAATTATAGACCCACAGGAAGCTCTGTTATCATCTGCTTTAGAAGAATATATGAAATACATTTGCTGTTGTCATTATGACATAACCTTATTTATTTTACTCATATTGTCTTGTGTTAATATCATTAAATAGTAAGGTAAATAGCTGCCAACACCTAATCCTTTTCTATATGTTCTTTTTCATAAACTTAATTTGTGTTATAATTAGCCATAGTCAACTGTTCATGTTAGCACAAAGTGTTTTTTTGCCTGGCTTGTAAAGGAGGTGGGGATAAGTTTCTAGGTAAGAAAACCCTGCCACCTGAGTATCTAATTTAATACAATCACAAGCATGGCTTGACATTTGAAGTGACTTGGATTTGAATCCCATCTAGGATGTCAGGAACTTTTATAAGGGCTTTTCAATTTAGCTGATTTTAGCAGATCTGATACAGAAGTGGCAGAATTTTTCTTCCTGGAAACTCAGCTTTTCATCCACAAAAGAGGTAAACCAGCCAGAGAATATGCAAAATAAACATTTAGAGCAGAAAGTCAGAATGATTCATCATTTTGAATGATTAAAAACAAATAAATTTTACAATTGAGATAGGAAGTTTCATGCCTAAAAATGGGTTAGAAAGATACATGCATCCATAAATATCACTTAATTAGAAAATAAAAATCCTCTAGCTCAATCTGTATCAACAATGCTCTTTGATTAGAGTGACCTGGATTTGAATCTTATCTAGGACACAAAGAATCTTCATCAAAACTTCTCAAATGAAGGAGAGTTAGCTGGTATCATATGGAGGTGACAGAATTTTTCCTCCCAGAAATGGATTTTTCATTCCACAAAATAGGCAAGCAGCCAGAAGAAAACACACACACACACACACAAATTTACAGATATAGCAGACATTAACTTGTACTATATTAAGTATTAATATTAATTCATCCACCACCCCCCCTTTTCTGTGATGTTGATTGATCCATTAAAGTTCTTCACTAACATAAATAATGAACGCAAGTCTGAATCATCTCTTGAAATTTTTTAATTATAACAAACTAGCTCTTTTTCTACTATTCATTTACTCTGCCAGTTATTCACTTGACAATTATTTTGTAATCCCATCTTCCTTTTTGTGTGTGTGTGTGTGTGTGTGTGTGAGGCTTGATGGCCTGTCATGGCCAAGTAACATGACTTAGAAGTCATGTTACTTGGCCATGACAGGACATCAAGCCTAACACACACAAAAAGGAAGATGGGATTACAAAATAATTGTCAAGTGAATAACTGGCAAAGTAAATGAATAGTAGAAAAAGAGCTAGTTTGTTATAATTAAAAAATTTCAAGAGATGATTCAGACTTGCGTTCATTATTTATGTTAGTGAAGAACTTTAATGGATCAATCAACATCACAGAAAAGGGGCAGTGAATATTTTAATCCAATTTTTTTGCTTCAGAGTAACTAAGGCATTTTCAAGGATAAAGATGACAAGACAAACTTGTCATCAGAATATCAAACAAGTTTTCAAATAGTTTGCCCATTTAGCCATAATCAGAAGTGACAGTTTTTTGTTGAACATGGAAATTTTTTTAAACATGGAAATTTTTTTTACATTCATATTTGTTTAGGACTTACCTATGCTCTACAGAACAGGTTAGGAGCCTGTTCTGTAGAGCATAGGTAAGTTCCCAGAGAAAACTGTCATCCTAAGAAGTTTATGTTTGAAGTTTGAAAAGTGACAAATTATTCTGGGAATCTTCTTAGGCTCTACTGAACAGTCCTAACAATGGATGTAAAAAAAAAAAAAAAAATCTTCTGAACACCTGAGACTGTGTTTCCACATTTAAATCAACAAAAAAATCAGGCCAACTTTGACTGTGCCCAAGAGAGCATAGTCAGAATATTTGAATGCTTGCTTTGATGTTCTGTGTTCTTATTCAGATTACTTTGTTTTCTTTATTATAATTATTCTTGAAAATGTCTTGTGATTGTTAGGTAGAATATTGAATTAAATGAAACTATTCATGCTTTTTGTATTGTCAATTAAACCATTAAAGTTTTTGTATTAACATTCTTATGGAATGTTTGCACATCTGGAAACATTTCAAAAGAATTTGAATATTTATATGATTAGAATCAATTAATAAGTTCAACTCTAGAAGCATCTAAACACTATGATAAAATTGATAAAAAAAAATCCGAAAAACTTGATAATTAATAATTTAATTGCATATTATTAAGGGTGTCATTATACAAAACATTGATACATTGAAATCTTTCATAAAAAACTGATTTATTGGGCAACTGTTATAAACTTTATGAACACCTTTATACTCATATCTTTGTAGAATATTTTTACGGTAAAGTGTATTCATTTCCATTTTATTTAAGAGCTTTAAGGCATACTGCAGTTTGTTATAACCTTGTCATTTTCACAATACAGCTGAATGGTCATGGCCCTCTCCATTTCATGAACTTGGATCTATTTGAGTAAACTTATTTGTCAGAATCTCCACAAAAAATTACATGGGTTGACATCTGAATTAAGAGAGATGGCCAAAAATGCCTGTCATTGTGATGATCGGGATAAGTTTTGTTATCCCAATTTAACGAGATTATGTGAAGGATGAAGATAGTTGACTATCACAATAGTAAACCTGCATGTACCACAGGAATAGTCTACTGTAGTAAATTTTTTAAACATAGCATGGTCTCTTGGGAACTTTGGTCGAGAATCTTCAGTAGTTTGTTAATGAATGAATTTGTTATAGTGAGAGTTGACTGTAGGATGTAGAAAATCCAACACAGCATTTGCTATATATATCGTGTCATCTTGCTTAAACCACTGGGTATCTGGAGGAAGCTGAGTGGTATACTATGACTGTAAACTCCTGGTTGAAGTTTACAGTGTTGTCGAAGGAGTTCATTAAATTGTGACTTCACAACATTGTTGCCCACACAATTAGTTCCTCATCCATAGTTACCTCTTACTCGAAATTGATGGGTATGTTTTTTTCTCTTATTGTATGTTGTGCTTCTACACCATCCTGTACAAATGAAAAGTTTCATCTGAAAACCAGATATTGTGTAATACTGCATTTCTTTGATTGGTCCACGTAGCAGACTAAAATATTTTTTTTTATCATGTTAAAACAGTTGCTTTAACCAGTAAAAATTTGTACGAAAACATTTTCAAATCAAATGTAAGTGTTCATTGATCTGAATGCTAAGATATCCAAGCTTATGAGTTGCTTTTCTTGTTGAGTTTCTTGGATCATATCGCAACTTGAAGTGCTTGAGCATTTTCTGTTGAATAGATAGGTGTACAATATTTTTGCATTCCTCTGCACTGCTTTCTTATTCAAATTGCTGGGTTAAACAAAGAATGATGCTTCTTGATCACTAAGGAGATGCAAATAAAATTCCATATCTTCTTTATAATAGTTTAATCATTCTTTGTTTGGCATACAAAAGCACAACTTTCACCATCTGCTCGACTGTGAGGCATTTGTTGTTAGCTTCTTATTAAGAGAAAACTTATGGATCTGAGTGCTGGGTCAGAAGTAAAACACTTGACCAAAGACTAGAGACCACAAATATGAGAATCCTGAGAAAGATTAGAGGCTTGAACAGATGGCATCAATGGCAATATCATATTAAAAACGAGGATATTAGGAAAGAATATGACATTGTCAGCATCCAGGAATGCGTTAGCAGAGCTAATCTCAGGTGGTATGGTCACTTAAACAGAATGGGCGAGGAAAGATTAGCAAAACAAGTGTTCTCTGGTTGGCAGGAAAACAACCCAGAGGAAGACCAAGATATAGGTGGGTTGATACGCTACAATGTGCCTTAGACGACAGAAATATAAGATCTGATAATATTGGAGTCTTGACAAGTAACAGACTGATCTGGAGGAAAATTGTAGATAGGAAGTTAGTAATGATGTAAATTTATCATGTAGTACTATTATATCCTGTACACCCCTTAAGGGTACATGGCAGGAATTTGATGATGATGATAAGCATACAGAAAAGAGTTGTGAACACATTGCTGTTTTCTTGTGAAATTTCAGTATCTGCTATCTACACAACCAAGTTTCAGTGGTATTTAATGACTTTTGTTTTTAATCAATGATACAAATGTATCAACATTTCAAGTGCCACCTGTGCATTAAAAATTTTATCTATTTTTAAAGTGCTTACTTTAGATATTTATTTTAAAAAATTTGATAGTTAATCATTTCATTTGACTTAGCACTGCACATTAGACTATGGAAGTTACACGAAAGATTTATCTGCTATTACACAAGATCTTTCCAGTATCTTTATTTTGGATAACTCACCAGGAGCATATAGGGCTTATCCAGGTAAGCTGTCATTTGAGAATTTAAAGAAGAACCAATATCTTAAAAAAACATATATGAACTAACATGAAAATCTGTTAATAAAAATATTTCTTTATATATTCATTAACCATTTTTTAATTGAGGATTGAAATGAAAGGCAGTATGCACAATCTAAAAGAGTTTAAAAAATCTGTAATTATATTTTATATGTTTATTTCATATGCAACAATCATTTTATATTCACAAAATGTACTGCAGTCAACTCTATTTGTAGCATTCAATCACTATAGGAACCAAAGGAATAATTTTTTTATAGTGGAAGAGTTTCCTATAGTGAAATTTTTTTAAAATAATGCTGTAATGTTTTGACCTTGAATTTTAGTTTGTTATAACAATGTTAGCTATAATAGGATAAATGGTGAATAGTCTTGTTGCAGTATATATATGCAGTTTTCTGCCCTTCATAATTAGATTGCATAATTAGAATAAACCCAGCAGGCTTCAGACTTTCTTGCTAATTCAGATCTCTTCTTTTGCTTGTCATCAGTGACTTTCTCTCGCTGACCTCAGATCCTATCCATATAATTGCATTAATGAAAGTACTCTATTACTTTCTTTTGATAAATGTTGCAAGTTTGTTGGTAAGGTTTATACTTTAGCTATGCATAAATATATTTTTTAAGGAAATTACAACATGTGCTGAATGTTAATTACAATAAATTTAGTATTTCTAATATTTTGGCAAAGTCAAATTGCCATTATCAGGGAACACAATCAGTGTACTAAAGTGGTTGCTCTTGGCTGTTGAGCTGAATTTCTGAGGCTGAATGAATGCTTCTCAAATTAGGGGCAGTTTCATGCAACCCAATTTGTTGTGGTTTGCATGGTTTCCTAAGGTTAAGGCAGATTCTAGGAATAGTCTCTGGTATTTATATTTGCTGCAGTGGAGTAGAGTGGCCTTCTTCTAACATATCCTGTGGCAGGTGTCCAGATCATAGTCAGCAAGCTGTGAGTGGCTATAGTGATTGGCTACATCTGCTTTGACTCAGTTCTCACTATAACAAATACCATTATAGTAGACTTGTTATAACAAATCATCAAAGCACACTGGTTAATAAATAGACCCAGTGTTCCATAAGTGTACATTGATAGTACAAATTAAGATAGTTTTTTTTAAAAAATAGTGCCAAAAATCTAGCAGAATAATAGTGGCGAAAGCTAAGGATGACATAGAATCTGGAAATGAGAACATTTATATTGATGACAAATGAAGAAAAATTGACATATGAAAGTTCCAGATTGAAAGGAATTATTTGACAATCGACCAGAAAGTTAGAGAAATATTTACAAAATCTAAGACAAGAAAAGAAAAATAAGGAGAACAATAAGAGGCAGGAAAGCATGGAAATTTGGGAGTTATCAATGAATAATAGTAATAATAACAAGGTAAGTCAAAATATAAGAAAAAAAAAGTAATATGGTAAGGTGATTCAATAATTACATTTGAGCTTGTCACTACATCAAGCTTCCTGGGAGCTAAAACAAAGAATATTATGAATGCAATAGAAAAAAATAAAAGCAAAAGAGTTGGAAGTGCTTGTGGGCACAAATGATTTAAGTAGTAATAAATATAGTATGACAGAGCATGTGAAAAGACTGCTGAAAGAGGCAAGAAGAAAAAGTGAGAAACTGAAAATTGTCTTTATTATTGAGATATGATAGTAATGAGTTAAGAAGGAGAGGTATGATAGATTTGGATCCTACTTCTTGTCAATTCTTACTTTGGATCTGACATGATTACTATTACGATGTTCTTAACTAATTGATACGTTGTAAGTTCATTTCTAATTCAAATATAAAGAAAATTTATATTTAAAGACTGCGCCACTTTATATCTGAATTAGTTCAAGAATTGAAGATAAACCAACTCTCAACTACCCTTCCTTTATATGTTGTTATTATAGATACTGGCCGAGTATATTTAACCTTTTTATCACTCCCGCTTTGGTTCGAATATTTTATGAATGGTGCAGTAAAAGAGATTCAGGCAAAATACAACTTTTGATTAACAAAAACAAACATTTAATTTTAAAATCACAAATTTTACACTTAACTTCAAATCACTAATTAAGTTATTAGAAACACTTCAGCCTTCCTGGCAATACAGTCATGCAAGCTCAGACAATGGTAATTCTGCTATCTCTACTTTACAGTCTTCTCACAGTTCCTTAAATTCCAAATACAATAAAATTTTCAGTAACACTTCTTCACAAACAATCACTTTTAATTTTACACTTCGGCTAATTCTCCACAATAGTTACTGTTAGTATCAGGGAATTCTAAGATGAAACTCGCACACTTCTCTGTACAGAAATATTAAGGTTGGAATAATCTTACCGATAATCTTTTCTTCTTCATTTACTTGTACGTAAACTTTGAAAAAAAAATTGAAAAAAAAACAAAAATATACAAAACAATTTCATTCACAGTTTAACAATAGCAAATGATTCAATGTATAGCTATGTAAAAGAAATGGGCATGAGTTTTTGAATGTCTGGAGTGAGTTGGATGGTAGAAACAACTTACAAAAGAGGGATGGCCAGCACTTGAATGGATTTGGCATCATGTGCCTGAAGAAATCTGTTTACTGAAGAATTATTTACTGGAGCAAAACTTAATGCAATGAGTAAGGAAAACTGGATCATCTCGAGAGGAATGCTTAGAATGTGTGTTTGTAAGTTCAACCAGAGTGCGCAGATGTCATGTGAATGGCAATGAGTACATCTGGTTAAAGGGTGACATCTGTTATGAATCTGGTAAAAGGGTGGATTATCCTCTGGAAAGAAAAGAGAAAGTTTCCCAACTGAGCTTAGCAGATAGTGCAGATGTTAAGTATAGGAATGCTTTATTTTACATTTCCTGTATTTATAGAGATTCAAATTAACAGACATTTCAAAATCACCTGCAAAAATTCTGAAACAAACAATAAAACAAAAGAATAAATGTAGTATATCAGCAGTGTTTGCAATTTTCTTTTGTTTTATATTCTATGGCATTATGGGTAAAAATTACAAAAGAATTTCTTTACATTTTATTATTATTATTATCAACAGATCTTCATGCGGTCGAGAGACTCATCGTGGGAAGTCCCACTCTCACATGCACAGCTCATCGTATCTCAGCTTAAATGCATTCACTGTCTCTGCACTCACCACACTCTCAGGCAATGCATTCCAATCGCCCACCACTCTCTATGCAAAAAATCTACTCCTCGCCCCCTTGCTCACACTCATCTTATACAGCTTCCAGGGATGGCTCTTCTCCCAATCTCTCAAGATATTCTGTGAAAAATCTCATCCATGTTAATCCAGTAATTACCCCTCCTTACCAACAAACTCCAAACCCCTCTTCCTTCTGTCTACTAGGCTCTGTAATTTGCAATCTCTCAATCTGTCTTCATATTCCTGCTATATATCAATGACCTACTACAGTTCACCTCCAACCCAATACATAGTTTTTGTAGACAATAGCACATTACACTCCTTGCTTTCATTTGATAAACCTTATCCTACACAACTCACCTCAACCTACAGAAGATCAACCACTATCACCCTCATTTGCAATCTCCAAGCCATCCTACAATGGGGTTCGGTAACCTCATCAATTTCGATGATAATAAAACTCAGTTCTGTCCTATTCTTCATGAAAAAGAATGATTTTTTTTCCCAGTATCCTTTTTGACGATACCCAAATTTCCAAATAGTTTGAGATCTCTCTTCTTGGAATTACTCTGACAGCAAACCTCTCCTGGCATAAACACATCACAACCATCAGCTTCAAAAAAACTAGGATTTCTCTTTCACTCAAGATGTTACTTCACCTTTGAACAGCTGTTAACATTATACAAATCGCAAATCCACCCAGCTATTGAATACTGCTCCCACAAATGGGGGTGGGGCCCCTAAAAGTTCCCTCAAAATGCTTGACTCAATACAGAGGAGAGCAATTAAACTTATTAATGACCCATCTCTTACCATCTCTCTCCCCTCACTTTTGCATAGATGTTTGGTTTCTGCAATATATGTATTCTATAAATATTTCCATGGGAAATGCTCATCTGAAATAACATCAATAATTCCTCCACTCAGTACTAAGCTCGTTGGAACACGTGCAGATGGTACTGTGAAAGGATGCTCAACATCCTTTCACAGTACCAGCAGTTGCAGGGATGATTGGGATGCCAATCTCCATACAAATCTCTTGTGTATGGGCACAACATAAAAAAAAAAAATAAAATAAATTTAAAAAAAAATTCCACATTCCAGAGACCCAGAAACCAACTTAGTCAATCATCCCTGGATGCTCTCCAACATGTCATCATCCTTTTGAAAACCTGGCAACCAAATATGCACAGTAATCCATATGTGACCTTGATCAAAGTCTTGTACAAAGGAATCAGAACATCCTTTATACAAGATTGCATCATTTGCATAATCCACTGTCATCCTCACAATTTTAGCAAAATGTCCATGAAATTTCAAGTCTCTATCCACCACAACCCCCAAATCCTTCATCTCCTCCACCTCTTCCAAAATATCCCCACCAATCCTATGCTCTGCATCCCATCTTTGCTTCCCAAATTTTAAAACTTTACACTTTGTAACATTAAACCGACATCTATTTAGGTCCTCTTGCAAAGCTACAACATTGCTATACTTCTCATAACTCTCCCTAACTTTGCATCTGCAAACAACTGCATATCACCATTTAAGTCCTTTCCAATGTCATTTACATACAAATTAAACAACAATGGCTCCAAAATGTACCCCTGGGACATGCCACTAGTGACTTTTCTCATCTGGGATATCACTCCCCCTCATACACAACTTGTCAGACAGCCAATCTCCAATCCTGCACGCTAATCTACCCCATCTGTTCCAATTTAACTACTAGTTTAAAAGCCAAAAGGCTATTTTTCTGGCAACCTTAATAATAATGAAGGGGATACAAATCTTTTGATGTTTATCTGCCAGTAAGCAAATGTACTTGGTGTTGTACTACCAAGTGGTTACTTACACTTGGATTTGCCGATAGTTTTTCGGTATGAAACTCATAGATCTTAGTCCTAGTTCTTAGAGTTTTGCTTACTGGCAGATAAACATCAAAGGATTTGTATCCCCTTCATTATTATTAAGGTTGCCAGAAAAATAGCCTTTTGGCTTTTATTCTATGTTATAATATACAGGCACACCTTTATGGCATTCGTATAGTGAAGGTATGTAAGTTCTTTTCACTTAAACCTTGTTATCTTCCAGGTCTACCTGGAAGGAAAAATAAAAATAAAAAAAATAAAATAAACCCCAACAGGTTTATGATTATTAGTCCACAAAGGAGGGGGTAGACCTGAGAACCCGGGCTGCGAAGGCTTACGTCGAGGCGGCGCGGCTCCTTGTGGGCTGCATCACTCGGGCCGGGTTCTTCCCCCAACTCTCGGTTCTCTGGTTGATAAAGTCCACCTCAATATGGATCCTGCCATCACAGTTTTTTTTTTTTTTCAGTTGTAAGGCATAGTTTAAGAATAATCTAAGTTCCACATTTTAACAAACATTTTTCTTTTTTTTAGGGGTTACAAGATGACGTCTCCAGACACCTGGATTAATGTAATCTAAAGTTATGTTTTTCGGGTAAAGTGAAGTGTAAATTTTAAGTTTTTTTTTTAGAACAGGTGTAAGGAGATTATGTTTTATAGACCTTTTAGCCACAACCTTTGGGTTATACAGCTAAACAGGTTGACTGAGGCCTCTTTTTTACCTCCTACTATCCTACTCTACCTTTCTTTAACTTCCCCTATTACTACCTGCTGACCCTCAGCAATCTTTATACTCCAAAGGCCGATGATGAAAGACATGAACTCCCATTCTACCTACTCACTAATGAGACCTCAAAAAAGGTTGAAACCAGTCTGGGTAGTGACCTCTCCTCATAATGTAATTCCAGTATTACATCCCCTAGGGGCTGCGTTTTTACATTATGAGAAAATATCAAGGATAGCGAGGGAGCTTGCTCCACCTTTGATACGAGTTGCCTTGGTGTTGTACTACCAAGTGGTTACTTACACTTGGATTTGCCGATAGTTTTTCGGTATGAAACGCATAGATCTTAGTCCTAGTTCTTAGAGTTTTGCTTACTGGCAGATAAACATCAAAGGATTTGTATCCCCTTCGTTATAACTACTAGTTTGTCATGTGGTAATCTATTAAAAGCCTTTGCAAAATCTAAATATATATGCATGCTCATTTACCAATGTATATGTCACCTTGTTATAATAAGTAAGCAGATTGCTAAAACACGATCTTCCTTTAGCAAATCCATGCTATTCATTCAAGAGAATTCTACTGCTGTCCACCCAGTTCTGAATCCTTTTCCTCACTAACTTCTCAAACACTTTGACCATAACTCCAGCCTATAATTTGAAGCCTTAGTCTTATCACCTTCTTTATGAAGCGGAACAATTTTGCCATCTTTCTATTCCTTTGGAAGCTGGGCTAATATAAGACTCGTGTTGAAAATGTACATTAAAGGTATTGTTCCCTGGAACATTCCCTCAAGACATGCAATGATATACCATGAAGTCCCATGGCCTTGTTGACATCAAGTTTACTCAATTCCTCATATACCTCCTGCTCACTCACCATCAGTGGTTCCTCCTCCATTCCCACCGCTTTCAAGTTTTGTATTATGTTACAATTACACGGATGGAATTCTTTAATGAACTGTTCATTTAACACCTTTACAGTTCCAACAATAGTATCCATTGCAAATAAGACAAAAGAATTCACCTGCAGGAAGGAACTGTTAATACAAAAGTGTCAAGAACATCACATTCAAGGAGTGAAATAATGAAAATATGAAAAATTTTTTAGTACTGTGGATTGACGATATGAATCAAAACGACATTCCTTGTTTAATGAAATAAATGAAGAAGCTGGTGGAAAAGAGTCATTTGAAGAAATCATTTGACTGAAGGAACCAATCTCATTTAAAAAGCATAATTTTGCCTCAATTTACAAATGATTCACTTTAGAAACAGTGGGCTGGAAACCTAATCACTTCATAAAAGGAGGCCTTTCTGAAAAAGTAAGGAGGTGACAGTATTGGGTTTGTAGCCTAAAACTGCTGGCATTAGTGAAACAGTAATAACTCTAATCGAGCATGATGGGTATAGTATTTTTGTTAACTCCCTGGTGTGTGTGCACACACATACATATATATATATATGTAGGGGAGGGGGTAGAAAGTTCTGATAAACACCTAGAACAAAAATGATATTAAAGCAACTGATATAACCACAAGAAAGAACATAAAGGATATAAGAATGTAAGAACATAAGTTACCTTCATAACTCTGCTACTAGTATGTTCTTTCTTGTGGTTATATCAGTTGCTTTAATATCATTTTGTTCTAGGTGTTTATCAGACATTTCTAGACCCCCTCGTATTACATCCACCATGGCTAGTTAGGTGGTTAATATTTTCAGTAATGGATATGCATTATAAAATTTGAAGACAACGACAAAGGTTAAACAATATGAAAGATTGTTGGGTACATAAGGTAAAGCTACATTTTATGTGAAACCCCCCCCCCACACACACACACAAAAGGATGTAAATCTACTGTGCATTTTATCATAGATGGGCTATACTTATCAGATAGCCAAAAACATTATGAAGAAATGAACTAAAAAAAAATAAGAATTTTAAAGAGCTTGAAAATAGGAATGGAGTGGAATATCATTCCATTTAATGGAACATGGTTTCATTAAACCATGAGGCAAGCTCACAGTTATCTCTGTTCCACATCTGATAACATTTTAAAACAAAATGGCCAGCACCTGTCATGTTGCTGGCTTGCCGTGTATGTATCAGGTTTTGCATTCCTTTTTATTCTTTGTTTTTATCTCTTTAAAATTCTTAGTTAAAATTCGTGTTTTTGACTACGTGATAAGTATATCTATGCTCAGACTATTGGTTCTTCAATTGTTGAATTACAAAGCAGGAAGTTATGACCAGGTGAGGAAAATACTAGGTTCAATCACATGGTATTAGTTGTTAGATGGAAAGGATATTGGCAGTGCATGGAGCATTTAAAAAATATATCAGTGATGCAGTATCAAAATATGCCTCTAGAGTTCAAAGAATAAACAGGATGGGAGTGAAATGGGTGTGTATAGAAAATGATCTAGAAGGAATACTGCATACATAAGGATGATGTAAGTTTATGAAAATTATAATCAGCAGGTAAGCAAAAGAGTTACAACTATTGTATGAAAGTTAAGTCTCAGTATAAAAAGAAACTGGCTCTGGCTAAAGATAACCCATAAGAATTCTGTCGTTATGTTGCAAGTGAAAGAAAGAATGAATGCAAAAGAACAAACAACTACTGAATGTGGATGGTATGCAGGTGACAGATGCAGAAAAGATTGTTCAACTATGAGTGTATTTTGTTAAGAACTATCAACCCGTTGTATGCAACATTGATCTCACTGCTACCTCTTCAATGAGGAAGAGATACTAAACCTGTTGCATAAATTGAATAAGAATTTGGCAATAGGGACACAGATGCTAAAAGAGTTTAGCTGAACTAGCTTCCTTTCACCAGGCTGTATAATTTGAGCCCCTCAGAGGGAAGATTGGCCAGGAGTGAAAAGAATGCATGATGATCCCATTGCACAAGGGTAGTGCAATGACTGATGTATCCAGCTCTTGACCATCACACCACTCTGAAGTGGTGGTGAAGATTTTGGAAAAGTTAGAGCTCATATACAGAAATGAGTTGACAGAGAATCTATACTTTGCAATGAACAGTATGGGTTTACTAAGGAAAGCTTGTGTTTTTGCTGAGGCTTTGGACAGGATGTGGCATAGAAGACTTGCATAAATTGGAGAATGAGATTGAATTATAAAATATTAGATAGTTGACTGACAGATATCAAAAAGTGGTATGTGCAGGATGTGAGCCTCCAAGATTTAATATGACCATTAATGTACTACAGGAGTTCAAGCCTTGGTCCATTATTATTCATTCTTTCATGGCATTGGGAAGATTTGACAGTTAACATATAGCTGTTTACTGATGATGCAAAGATAGGCAGGATGATCAGAAATGCAGTGCTTATAGAATGATTTTAAGAGGCTGAAATTGTGGGCGTGTGAAAATGGTTATTAGTTCAATGTTAAGTGTAAAGTTATACAATTTGATGTAATGAAATATCCAATGCAAATTATGTCGGTAGGATTATGCTATAAGAAACTGATCAGGCTATTATTTTGGAGTTTTGGGAAGTTTTGAGAAATTGAAGTTCAAGAGCCATATAGCAAAGACTATGAATACAATTTAGAGAATAATTTCAGTGCTGAAACGAACATTGACATGTAAAGATAAGGAAGTCACTTTGCTTCTTTACATGGCCCTGATACGACCTCACCTGGACTAAGGTGCTCAGATCTTGTCTCCTAGTTTCCAAGATAATGCATGTACAGTTGAGAGGATGGAAATGACATTGTTAAAGATGATTTGAGACTGTAGTATGTAGATTATGAAGACAGGTTGAGAATTTGTGTGTTTCAAATGCTAGCAAACAAGCAAAAGAGGGGTGATATAACAGAGACCTAAAACCTTCTGAAAGTGTCATGCTAGATTCCAATAGATGGAATTTTTCCTATTATGGAGCGTGGGGAAAGGACAAGAGGGCATCCATGGAAATTGAGATTGAATGCAGTTATGAAAGAGTGAGAGCTAGATTTCTCTTGTAGAGCAGCGCATGATTGGAATGGCTTGCCTTTTGAGATGGTGGGTGCAGGCAGTTTGAATGAATTCAAGAAAAGGTATGACAGATAGTATGGGTAATATGAGTCCCTGGCTGTATGTAGTATTCTGGTAATAATAAATAATTTGAGCTAAAATAATATTTTGAAATTTAAATATTAATTCTTTATTTTCTTTTTTGTAATTTCACATTCTTCTATTTCTTCTTATATGTTTTCCATTATTCTTTGCATTTGTACTTTTTCATGTTCTTTTGTGTTCTTTGTTTGCTTTCTGCAATGCAAGTCCATTGTGTTCTGTCATCAGCGTATGATTTCTTATTTCCTTTATTCTTTTTCCTGCTATTTCTTCTATTGCGTTTCTTGCTTTTTTTTTCCTCTGCCTCTTCCTGGTTTCAAGCAAATGAAGTGGGGTGAGGGGAAGGAATCTTTTTTACCTTAAATTCACTAAAGTGAGCCCTGCACTATAACAAACAATTTTTGTAACAAGCTCATTTTATGTGACATAAAATGAGCTTGAATACACAATATTTGGAAAATTAAAATTACATGTAATGAAAATGTGTTTTTTACTCCATGATGTAAATAGAACTTAGCATGCAAATTAGATCATTAACCCACTGGAACATTAATCACATCTTTCTTCACAAGCAAATTAGATTATTTTGTATATAGAATGTCATTACTTAAGTATATCAGTAGATTAAAAAGCTATTGTAATGTTTTAATAATTAGCCAGTGCATATAATTATAGTACTGTATATTATGTGCAGTGCTACTGACTTTGCAAACACTATCTCGTAGCATGTTAAAAAGATAAAGAAATGATGCAGATAAAAGAAATCGGAATATTTCTTAAACTGTAAATGGTAATATCACACTGTTCATGATTTCTGATATTTGTTTCAGATAATGCCATCCCTATTAAGTCCTGGTTTTCTGATCCAACAGACACAGCTCTTCTCAATCTGTTACCATTGATGGATGCTCTTCGGTTTACAAGTGATGTACGCTCAGTACTTAGTCGAAATTTGCATCTTCACAACCTATGGTAATCTTGCAAATTTTATTTTGGTAAGATATAATGTTTTATTAAATTCCCCCTCTTCTGAGAGTAAGCTGAAGTTTTTCACCTATCTCAGATGCCTTCATGTTGCTCAGATTAGCCCATTTCTCTCCATACTAATGTTTTTTTTTGCATTATATTTCATGAGGTAATAATGTCTTCTTACTTGCAATGTTTCATGCTACTTCATTTTCATACACTTATAAAAA